>NC_079167.1:64884750-65089750 GCF_947568905.1 Ostrea edulis
GGATGTTGTTTAATTACAATGGCAAATTTTTCCAAACACAAAAACATGTTGCCGAACAAGGACGTAAAGCACTTTTTGTAATATCTAATACTTTGAGAAATCATTATTTTAATGTTGATACGCAATGTTCAATTTTTGATACTTATGTACACAGTATTCTTTCATATACATGTGAAATTTGGGGTTTTCATAAAGCACCGGACACTGAAAAGGTGCATCTTTCTTTTTGTAAAAAAGTGTTAGGAGTAAACAAAAGAACCAACAATAGTACGGTATATTGTGAACTTGGCAGATTTCCACTTTACGTTAGAAGAAAATTGACAATTTTTAAATTCTGGTTAAAAATTAAAACCACGAATAACTGTATTTTGAAAGATTGTTATGAAAATATGATTGCAAACAATGACAGTTGGATTGTTAATGTGAAACATGATCTGTCAAGCATTGGTTTAGAATATTTGTTTGAAAAGTCGTTGTGAATCAGCTTAAAGATTATAAAATAATAGAATTCAGAATATTGGATATTTACAAAGAAAACCTAATGTCGTCTATTTCAAGTTCACCAAAAAGTGTTCTTTATGAACATTTAATACATAACTTTTGTTTACAATCATATCTCAAAAGACCAATCAACTTAAAAAGGAAAAAAAATATCATCAAATTCAGAACGTCTTCACATTCTTTGAATATTGAAAAAGGTAAGCATAACAATGTTTTAAGGACTGTGAGGCTTTGTAAATTATGCGATTATAATGATATAGAAGATGAATTTCATTTTATCCTGAAATGTCCATTTTACAACGATTTGAGAAAGAAATACATTAAGAGTTTTTATTACACAAAACCAATTGTCTTTAAATTAGTTAAGCTCCTTAGTGTAGACAATACTAAAGAACTCTATAACTTGGGAAAATTCTTAGTACAAGCTGTGAAAATATGAAGTTTAGCATTGTAAGTCAATAATGTAAACAGTAATTATAGTATTTTTCTAATAACATGTGCATCTCATAATGTGATTACATTTTATATTTGTAATTTCTTTTCCTCCTATCTTCTCCTGTTCACTCACCAGTTGTTTATCTTATACAATTAGATATATTGTGTATATACATGTACTAGATGTATTCCGATGAGTCGTATAACTCATGGACAATAAAGAATTGAATAGATAAAAAAACCCACCAAAAACCATTCTATGAAAGTATAACGTAGGATACAACCATTCCTAATACATTGACAATTTGTAACGATGCATGATTTTAACGATGCCTTTTGTAATGTCATCTGGCATTTTCGTTATGTTTTTAAAATCTGAATATATAATATACAAACTCGTAAATAATTAAAGATATCTTCACTTGAATTAAAGAGATTATCAAATCAATTATTCGGAGTACAAAATCCAATCTTGAGAGGTATAATTCCACCACATTGATGCACGCTCTTCAATTCAATTGAAGAGAGCAATAATTTAATTGATGTGCACATGATTCAATTTTTGTCCGCAATAATTCAATGGATGCGATCATCAACTTAATTATTGCGAGCATCATCTTATATTGATGCGCGAATCAATCCAATATTGATGAGAGGGATAATTTGATGCACGCATCAATTAAATTATTGTGCAATGTCATCTTCAGTAATCACTGATATCTTCAAGTATTTGCGTTTATGTTAATTTAACGTTCCATGTACCTTGTTGGTAATCGCAAACCCTGCATGGGAAGTTCTTATAAACTCTGTAGGAAGCTGTTGCCCCAGAAAGGGCATTTTCCTCCTACTAATAATATCTAGAGTCAAGATCTTTTAGGAGTAAATCCGCCAGAAAACCATGCAAAATACTAAAAATCGTCCAAAAGGGTAGTCGCAAGACACAATTTTTTTGTTGCTTAATATTTTCTTAATATGCGTTAAAGTCAAAATATCATCCTAAAATTTCCCAACCTCGCATCTATTTTTAGTAACAGCTCATTTGCATAGTAGTAGCAATTCATAACAAATTTAGGAGGAATATATGCACAATTTGGTTGCCCCGAAAATAATCTATTACAATGCATTTATTTTGAAATTCTGTTTAATGAACAACACAATAAATACTGTAAAAATGAATTCGGGTGATGAGATTAATTTTTATGAGGTCTTGAGATAGACCCACATCAATAATTAAGATCCCCCCCCACCCATTTTGAAAAGCTAATTTCTCTCAAGAGCAGGTGAAAAAATAGATGAAAATAAATATATTCTTTAGACTAATCCTAGTTCCAACATATATAAAAATATTGCGCTTGGCAAATAATATCTACATGGCGAAAATTGAATTAGAAATACTATATATAGCTACAATTTAGTATGTTTTGATTAGATGATTGTAAAATTAATGTTTCCTCTGCTTATTATTTTGCTGAAACATATTTTTTAGAACCTTATTCATTTTTCATATTAAAATATAATTGATTTTTGGATTTTGTAAAGTGCTGTTTTGAAAAATCTACAAAAAATGTATTATTGGGGGTTTGGGTGTTGTTATCTCCCCTTGTTAGAACTCTTCAATATTGTTTGGTGAAAAAAGCGGTAGTACAAACGATGCAAGGAGGTAATCTCAATATTTCATGTTATTTTTCAACTTATGGGAGTTGTTGTGGAACATTGTTGCACTACGAAAGTCAAAATGGATTGTTAAAGATACTGTCACAACCTGGCATGTCAACTCTTACATATATTGAAAGTTTTGTTAGGGCTACATATTTGATATTCTTACATCATACAACATAGATTTGTTTTGCTTATATCATACATAACTTTTTTCACAACATTTTGAGAAATGTATTTTACCAGTCTTCATCTGACAGTCAGTCGATTGTCAATAACATTGTTTTAACATCAATAAAGTGTGTTCAATTATTCCATGATAACAATGCTTTTTATTCTATTTTTTTAACACTAATTTTACTAATGGTATTTCATATTCAAAACAGTGAGGAATTTAATTTTCAACTCTATAAATTAGTATAACTGAGTACAATGAGAAATAAAGAAACACAATCCTTGCAGTTTACTGAAAGGTCATCAATCACAGAGATACACAAGACAAAGCCATACAGTACATGTATTTTATATTGCTTAACAAGTGATGTATATTGAAAACTATATACATGTATGTACTACATGTAGTATTTCACACATACAATAATTTACGTCTGTCAGTGAGTTAGGATAGATGATTTTGATTGCATTCATTATGTGACATCATATTATTCGTAATCAATTGACACATAACAGAATATGAATAGGCTATAATTTTTATGAATGATTATTTATGATATCAACTGTAATTTCGGACTGGTATCTTTATTGTGAAAGTCGAACATTTGCTGAATTTGTTGTATAACATAAAAATGTAATGTATGTTTGACGTCATTTGTGAATGTCATATGATAATGTGTAGTGATTGGTATATATCATTATCAAGGTTCTCTTTACTACTGGTACCCCCTTTACAGGTAAAACACTTTCCCCTTCAATTGTAGAAAGCTCCTAGATGGGAGAAACTTCCTACATAATATTGTTAATTTGTGAACTCTACCCCCTACCCCCAGAAATTGGAGATCATTATTATCTCATTTTTTCTCCATTTAGGGTTCACTTTGTTGGTTTTTTATATCTAGAATTATTCAAAAATAGTATTGTGTTATATCATCTTTGTCCTCTCTTTTGCAGATTAATATTTAAAAGTACTATTTGAAACATATATTACCCAGCTTGTAATTTAAAAAATAAAGTGCACCGCCACGGCACATGATATGCCCGTCACATATTGTTAACAGTATAGATTGTACCCATTAAAACATTTTTTTTTTAAATCACCTTAATTAAATGTCACAGTGACCTTAAAGTAGGATGCGACACACCTTCTACCTAAGATGCATTAGTTGACCAATTTTGGTGATTCTAGGTCTAATAGTTTTCAAGTTATGAGCCGGACAAGTTTTTGCCATATATGGCCATATCTTCTTAATGAAAAGTCATAGTGACCTGGTTTTAATGTGCAACACACCTTCTACCCAAGATGTATCTACAGACAAAGTTTGATTATTCTAGGCCTTGTAGTATTTAAGTTACGGGTCGGACACGAAAAAGCTAACAGACCGACGGACAGACGGATATCTTCTTAATGAAAAGTCACAGTGACCTGGTTTTAATGTGCGACACACCTTCTACCCAAGATGTATCTACAGACAAAGTTTGATGATTCTAGGCTTTGTAGTATTTAAGTTACGGGTCGGACACGAAAAAGCTAACAGACGGACGGACATGAACACCATACCATAATACGTCCCGTCTTAAGACGGGCGTATAAAAATGGCTGTCCAATAACCTAAATGTATAGGTACATTAATTTAACATTTTATGTAGATGTTATTGAAGAAAAGGGCATTATTTAAACCCTTAATATCTCATTTGATTTTTAGATGCCAAGCTCAATAATATGTTTTAATGATGTTTAGTAGTCCATTTTAACAGTAGTGTGAAAATGAATTATTTCCTAGCCTGCTCTTGGAAGATTTAACCCTTCTAATATGTACTTTTTCTTCATTTCTGAAAAATTGGCATATTGCCAATTTTTAAGAGTTGTCTACCCTTTGATGTGTTGTATGTTTAATTATGACTTATGCCATTTTAGAAGGCTATTGTCATTTTGGAAGGCTATTGTCAGTTATAACTATGAAATTCATTTCATGATGTATAATTTTAATTTGAGTTTAATAGCATAAATGTACACAACATTTTTTGAATACTTTAAAAAAAAAAAGAAGGCATTATCTAACCCCTAGTATCATACATGCCAACTTTCCCGATTTGTGCGGGATTTTCCCGATTTGAAGCAGTTGAAAAAGCAAATCTCGATATCCCGATCGGGATTGCAAAAATACCCCAAAATCCCGATTTTCTAAAAATATCTCCCATTTTACGACAACAAACCCCCATTTCCAACCGGAATTTGAAATCCCGCATCATTTCTGAACTGGCCAATCACAAATCGGGACAATAGTCAGCCATTGCTGTTTACCTGTGTCGCATGGTATCGGAGTGATGTAATTTACTTGGTCTGCCCGTGTCGGGGTGCTTATTGGACAGTGCGAAGCATGTTTTGATAGTAATTAATCGGGAAGACGGATTTCAAATTGACATATCCTTTATACAAACGTGAATGGCAATGATAATAGTGTCACCACCAAACAATCGGACATTCCCGATTTTTGCCTCTCGCTGACAGCATCCAAAATATGCAATATTAAAGGTACGTAAAATATATGTTTTTCCAACTATGATAATATAGGCTACCCGAATCTATCTGTCTATAGCGATGTATTACATAGTCTATATAGTGTAATATTCAATAGACTTTGTGATGCGTAATTTGCACAAGTCTGTACTGAATTTTATATTAGCAATTAGCCTTTAATATTTTACAAGTAAAAACATATATTTTGATGTGTTTTTTCCTGGTAATTATTTCAGATGTCATGGGTGCAAAGGTTTTGTTCGCAAACTTCATAGCAGGGCAGATCACTCCTTTTCTGGTTGCAATGCAGATTGTTCCACCAGACTCTGCAAGCCCATGTTTACAGACAAGCAAGATCGCCTTTGTAGTCGTACCTAAATGCATGTGCTTTAATTTAAATTTTGATATATAGACCAGCCAATGTGTATATGGTGTAAAAGGATGCAACTTTAAGTATTATTTGATAATATGTATGTGATTTGTTGGAGAGGATTTTTTGCTGAATAGATGATTTTAATAAAATACTTATCTATATCTTTCAAAGTTTTTTTTTTTTTTTTTATATAGTTTTGTTAAAGTTAATGGTCAAACACACTTGATGTATGATAGATGTATAATGATTAGATTGATATTTTATTTGAAAAGACAAATATTTATTTTCATGGTAAAATGTCGTGAATTTTGAGCGTTGAAAAAAGGTCGTCGCGCGCAAAATCCCCCATGGGGATTTTCAAAAGTTGGCATGTATGTAGTATCTCACTTGATTTCTGACGATGATAGGAGAAGGGGGCTGGTTTTAATCAGACTGACTTGATTTTTAAAAGCCAAGCTCAATAATATGCTTTAATGATGTTTAGTAGTCTATTTTGAGATAAGTGTAAAAAAAAATATTTCCTAACCTGCTCTTGAAAGATTTGGCCCTTCAAATATGTACTTTTTCTTCATTTCTGAGAAATTGGCAATATGGCAATTTTTAAGAGTTGTCTGCCCTTTGATATGTTGCATGTTTGATTATGACGTATATCAATTTTGGAAGGCTATTGTCTGCTGTTGTTATGCAATTCATTTCATGATGTTTAAATTTAATTTTGGCTGAAAAATAGATATACACATGACTTTTTCTAGATTTTTTAAAAAACAGGCATTATCTAATCCCTAATATCTCATATGATTTTTAAATGCCAAGCTCAATAATATGATTTAATGATGTTTAGTAGTCTATTTTGACAGTAGTATGAGAATGAATTATTTCCTAGCCTTCCAATTTGTACGTTTTCTTCATTTCTGAAAAATTGACAATATGCCAATTTTTAGGAGTTGTCTGCCCTTTGATGTGTTTCATGTTTGATTATGACTTATGCCATTTTTGGAAGAGGAGTGTCTGCTGTAACTTTGAAATACTTTTGGAAAAAATAAATTTAATTTTTTAGTGAAATAAATTACATTTGATTTTTACCCTTTTTCTGGATTTTTATATATTATAATATTGATGAAAATATGCAAAATACAGATGGCGCTGCGTATGGCGGCCATGTTGAAAATAGCAATTTTTGGAGAGTATTTTTCAATTACTATGTTGGATGTCTACCTACACACCAAATTTCATCAAGATGTGGTAACCTACGATTTGGACAGTATTGCATGATTTTTTGCTAGACAGACTCTTACGAAAGTATATCTTCCTATTTAGGGTAATCCCATGGTACTTGATATCACATTATTTCTTACAACTCCCATTCGCAATGAAACTTCAATAACAGATAGACATTCATAAGGCTTCTGCCAGAAAACCTAAAACTGATCACTTACATGTAAACGTTTTCCATCTCATTTTTTTTCGGGTTGGTGTTCTAAACTCTGCATTGTATTCTGATATACTATTCCGTATTTAATTTCACAGCACTAAAATAGAAGAAAAAAAATTTTAAAAAGCATACAAAAACAGGAGATTTAAAAGAAGTTACAAAAAAATATCAAATTGTGAAAATATCATCACAGAAATTTACTTACGATAGCAGAATATAGTAAACAGTAATCTGAACATACCCTGTGTAGCAATCCAATAGCCATTTTTGTCACCAGTTAAATTCAGCAACATACATGGTCTCATGGAGATTTAAAAAAAGAACTTCAAAATATATATTTTTTGTAGACATAAAATCTATATATGCAATATGTACAAACCATGACAATTGATAAAGATCAGTGATTTTTGTATTTGAAAACTGTTATACTACTTTTTAAACATATGTATTCCACGTTTTATGTGAAAGTTGGTTTTACAAGACATAGAATGAAAAGAGTTGCCCAACAGGGGGAGAAGCTACTGTAAGGATGGGCCAGATTTTACACCACCTTACACTGTAGGTTTTCAACAATACATATGGAATAGAAAATCTCTCACGTTTGATTTCTTGACAAAGAATTTTTAAAAAGTTTTCCCTTTCTTCTCTTTTTTAAATTTATATATTTTGTGTTGTTTTTGCTTGTCATGCAATTTTGAAAAATTTCCGTTTTGGAGTACATCACATCAAAAGAAACACAATCATATGTATATTTTTTCAATTATTTTCAATGTCAGGAAGCTCAATTTTACGTCCATATTTAGTAAATAAATATGTTGCTGCTGTAAATATTTTATCTTTATTCCTGACTTCAAACACGATATCCTTCAACAATTTACAATCAAAGCGTGACATTGCAATTATAATAGCAATATCCGCACAGTCGTCTATTTGGGGTACCATAATTTCTAAAGCATTCCTTGAGTGGTGATCTACAGTCACGTGACGTGATATCGATGGGAGATCGTAGGAGATATTAAAAGCTGATTCCATCCTTCTACCATTAGATGATCGGTTGTTATTTTCATTCATATAATACAAATTGAAGTGATCATGAGGTTCCACATAGCGGCTCCTTCGAAGTTTTACGTTGTTTTCGTCTATAAATGATACAACTCTAAGGTTTTCATTAGAGCTGGACGAAAAGGAAAGAGGGCGTATAATATAATTGACATCCTCGAAGTTTATAACAGGTCTGTTTTCAATAATACAAATATCTTTATGAAATACGTTCCTGAAATAATGCTGAGCAACGTAAATGATGTTATGCTTGCACATGACAGATATTCTAAAACGTAAATCAATAAATTTAGCCATTTCGATTACAATAGGTACTGATACAGCATGGTTGTTCGTACTCACAGGAATTTCAATAACAGTTAGTCGACCCTTAAGCCTCAATCTTAATATCTGGCGTGCACTTTCTTCACTGTAACACCTAAATCTGATGTCACTAAAATGTTCACTAGGCGAAGAGAGACTTTCTAACCATCTAAAAAATTTTGATGCAAATAATATATAATACCCATTAGTCGGTAAATTTCTATTTTCTAATTTTTGTAAAAAGTTCAAATTTTTATCAAAATCAATGAAAAATACTTCATTCACATCATCTGGAATATACCTTGACCAGTGACGTGAACTATTTTCATCGAACAGTGTAGGTGGTATAAAAGAAAGCTCATCCTTACCGTTAAAACGGTTAAATCTGTATATTCCAGAATTTTCCATGACTTCTCCGGCCGTATCCGGTGTTGTTGCTCCTTCTTATACCTTTTAATGATGTCATCAGTTCAATTTTGATTGGCTGAGTTTGTTGAGTATAAAGTAGCCCAATCCAATTTTTTTTTATTCTGACGTTTTCGGGATAGGGCTACAATTCCATAGGATCTCCGTAATGGTGCAAAATAATTTTATGAATAACCGATAATAAACTCTGTGTATTAGTCCCAAATGTTGTTTATACCAAAAGGAGTACCAACTTTGTGCTCGGGCATGTCTAATAAAGGTGTTTTTCATTAAATATAATGTACAGCATGAAAAATTCTTCGTCTGCTCCGCCATGCTTGTTATCGCGAGATCTCGTAGGTGGATCTAATGAAAAGTCTAAACATTGACAATCAGCGCGAAAATGTAGTTATTCGAGCCACTTCGACAAAGGAAGGAAAATCATATTGTTGCAGAAAGAATTTACACTCTGCTGTTCGGTTTTTAACTTGATATTAAATTCATATTAAATTAAATGACATTCGAAAGAATGTAAAGGGAATCCTTGAATTCAATGTATCTGTATACAAAAAATTAAACAAGGTATCTTTTTCGCATATTCTTGATAGTATTGTAAAAAAATTATAGTCTTATATATTTATATTACAAATTGTGTTGCATGCTATTCATATCATGTACAAATAAAGTAAAGGGAAATGATCTGCCTTCCCTTTTACATGACTACCCAGGGTCAAAATAGACTTTTTGGAGTGTGAGAAGGGCCCTTTGGGTAGTTGTCACGAAATACTTTAATATCCTCTAGAAATGATATACATGTATTTATATTTGTATAACTTTGTTCTCATATGATTATATAATCTTGTATTTCTCTCAGGTTTTTTTTCCTTCTTCTACATCCTGCGAGATGTAATAGGGAATATATAATGTTATTTAGGTGGAGCTTAGTTAGGGCCCCATCCCTGGCAGCTTTCCACACTTTTTTTTCTTCTATCGTTTAGTCTATTTGTTATATGTTATAGTGATAGGAAATAAAAATGTCATAAGCCAAAAAAAAAAAAAAAAAAAAAAAAAAATTCAAACCTTCTCAATACCGACGAAATAGCTTTCGCCTCCATACTTGTCCATTGATGTAAATACCACCTTATATGGCATATGCAAATGACTTGACAACCGGAAGTTGAAACTTCAGTACATCAAACATGGCGCACAAATATGAATCGAGAAACTGGGATTTATCGAAATTGTTGAAAACGGTAGAATAGAGCCTCACAAATCTAAAGTTGTAGGTTGTAAATTTATATATTGACTAAGAAACATAGAATATCATTTTATTTACGTAAAGAAAGTCAGGAAATGTTTAGAATGAGCGCAAATGTTGCGGGAGTGAATCACTCCCGCATTTGCACCATTACGGAGATCCTAAGGAGTTGTAGCCCTCTCCCTAAAAAAAAAAAAAAAAAAAAAAAAAAAAAAAAAACAGAGAGGGCTACATTATTGCAGCTAGTTCCCGATGTGCAAGCACGAACTAAGTATGGAACCCGAGTGGAAGACTTTGTGTATTTTGGGGAACCAGGCTAGGCTTTGTGTAATTCGTTCCATATGGGACACGTGATTTAAAGTCAACACCCACAAACAGGTTATTTATCATCCAAAGTAAAATGAAAAGGACCCCGTATGACTGACATAGTGATCACAATCTGACTAAAGTACAGACCTATATTATTATATATATAGGTCTGTCAGATTGTAGTGATCCTTGAGCGCGCTATTTGTTATCCGTGGGATTATCGAATTAAAGAAAAGTGACTTCAATATTATTATTCTATTTCAGGTTTGGAAAAATGACCAGTCTTCAATGTTGTCCACCGTCACACGAAATACATGAAAGAATCGGAGAGAAGAAGAGTCACGATATGATATTCTAGTATTCTACTAATTTTGGGAGACCTCATTGTTAAATATAAATTGGAAAGAGAGAGAGAGAGAGTAATGGGAGGAAGGTTTTGGCAGCATGAATGGAAATGGACAACTATTTACATACTTTTATGACTTATACAAATTACTTGATGGTTGACGGACAACTACATTCCAGCACAAATACTAGTACACCAATCAAATCACATGGCCCTCACTCATTGGCAGAGTTAAAGGGACGATGGAAAATTTCCATGTAAGATACACAATAGGAATCTATCAAACACTAGTATAATATCCCCCATAGCGATAAATTGTACTACATATGCTTTAAATGAACCATGAGTCATCTCCATGATAAGAAATACCCAGAAGGTTTTAGAAAACCAGACGGAAAAGTATCGGGTTCGTGGAAAATTATTTTAAAGTGAAAGTGAAGCATCCATAAACAGCTAATGAGCTATGACGCACCATCTATCCTCATGAATTAACAATTTTTGCCAATAAACTCCGAAACGCTTGCTCCAGAGTTACTGCTTGCACCTTTAATATTGTTTTATATCTGAGGTGATCCGTAAGCTATAATAGAATCTTACTTGATTATATATATATCCCAGGTAGCACAAAACGTTTTCATAACATCGTATTCCTGTTGTAAGGACGTTATATCAGAAAACATTACTAACAAAACATTTTTAAAATGTTATAATAACAGTTTTTTCCAGTTGTAAAAGTGTTATAAGCAAACGTTTTTGACCAAACATTTGTCAGTGTTTTAGAATCATTTTGTCATCGTTATAAACACATTGTTGAAAATGTTAGGATCATTTTTCTTTTAAACATTTGAAAATACGTTTTCAAAACGTTTTAATAATGATTTAAGAAACATACTTAATATACTATGCTTTTTTTAAAGTGACCCAAATCAAAGTAGTGTTTTAAAGATATTCTTTTGAAAAAGATTTTTTTTTTCTTAAATTACATAATATTAAAATGTTGCCAGCCAACACAAATATAACATTGCTTTACAATGTTGATAACACATTACAGAAATACATATAACTTTCAAAACTACTAGTACTTCAACTTGGTTTGATTTCTTTAACTGATATCAAACTTTTTAAAAAAAAAATTGTTATCTTACAAGATTCAACTGCAGTATATTGAAATATGATAATCATTTTGAAAGTTAAGGAAAATGATTTCATGCTTCTAAATTACTGATAATCATCTTACGTCAGTTTTAAAACATCTTTTATTTTAACACAAAAAAGAATAAAAGTGTATTTTAAATTAAACTCAAGAATATTTTAAACAAATGAATTCATTTCATATGCTTGTGGGTATGCTCTGCTCGGGGAATTGTAAGATTCCCCCTTTCAATGTGTTTACCGAGAGTTAATGGGATGACACAGCGGGGTGCTATGGCCAAGACTCATACAGCCGATCTTAGTTATGCAATTTTCTCGCGATTTGATATGCTGTGTAGGTCAAAGTTTTAGAAAACCCAAGCCATTCTTGTCACACAAAGTCTGAGAGCTGGTGTGAACAGTCGGGTAATGTAAGTATAGTTTTGTAGTTAATATTAATATTTATATCTTTTAAATGTCAGCATCGATATGTAAATGATTCAATCTGTATATTTAGCAATTGTAAGGTATAATTTGATTTGTAAACAAAAGAAATTCAAATTCTAAGAACATTAATTTTGAAATATTATCTCAGAACAGTGTGTCAATGAACAAAAAATAAATATATGAATACTTATATCTTTATTATGGATGAATACTTATATCTTTATTATGGCGTTTATGGGTACGGCTGTATTTACAACACAAAAGAAACGGGCCGCCAGAATGATCAAGGGCAGGCCCCAACAAACAACAAAACCATATTTAACATCAACATATTCTCTTGCAAAGTCAACATTTATAAATATCAACATTCACAGTTCAAAGTTCACATCATATCAAAGAGTACTTGACCCTGGGGGTGCAGAAGTCAAACATCTCATGACCTTTACCCTGGGAGGTGCAGAGGTCAAGGACTTGTAGATTTGCACATTTCATCATAAGTTCTGACAGTGCCGATCGTAAGCGCTAAAAACAGGTACCAACACTATACACAGCCGTACCGGAATGCAATACCGGTATATGTACTAACGTCACACTGCACACAGCCGTACCGGAACGCAATATATGCTAAAGTTGATGAACTAGGACACCTTCGACTCCGTTTGTGATGTCGGCATGGAAGACGAGATTTTCCTGAAAGTAGAAATTAACAGACGACGAAGAAAAGGCAAATAAAGTGGAGGGAGGGGTGGGTTTTACAGACAAAAAAACCTTTGATTTCATTACCGACCTGATATGGTTCTGTAAGTTTGGAAAAGGAAGAGGCAGACAAAGCGCCGCCGCTTATATATAGCGCAAGGGGGGGGGGGGGGGGGGGTGGGGGGGGGGGTAATCAGAATGGACTTTGGTGCATTAGACAAACGGGGAATAACTGCGTATTGTACTGTCTTCGATAAAACCATCTAATTCATATGCGAATTAGATGTAAGTATAACATCAAATGTACATCATTACTAATACACAAATTATGCAACACTAGCATGATATGCATGGTTATATTGATTGTTTAAGATTACTCTGTTTTTTGGGTGTTTTTTTTTAGTAGAATGCAGTGATTTGAGTGCTGCTTTGTTCTTATACACATATCCACCTACACATTTGTAAAGAGGCTGCATCCCTCTTATTCTTATATTTGCATATTTTTCACAGCTAGCTTAAATACTTTCCCCAAAGATTGAGCAACATTAAAGGCATTCATACTAATTAAAGGATGATTTGCAACAAAACCAGTATTTTTTAAAATATGAAATTCTCCCACTTTCTTTTGTTAAATTCCCGGGGTTGGGGACAACTTACTGAGTCCCTGCTAGATCTTTCCTGTATTTATTGAATTGAATATTCTCTTAGGTATTCCTGAAAAATTTCACTGAGATATGTTAATTATGACCAACAATTGCATGAGCCAGTTTAGTGGCGCTGGACAGAAAGGAAAAATTGCCTTTATTGGAACACCCCCTTACAAAATCATCCTTTGTAAGTTTAAACAATACAAGTTTGGTATATTAAATAAATAATAATAAGAAACTAAAACATATAGGTTCATCACTTTTGTCCTCGTGATTTCATTTCAGTACATGTCATTTTAACTAATGCTGTAATTCAACTGTTTTGAACACATGTACTAATATATACTTTTTAGAATGAATTCCATTCCACATTTTTATAGATGCTGCACGCAAAGCACCAAAGAAAACTGTCTCGTTTGAGACAATTAAAGGAGAAGTTTTAGACGTTCTCGGGTTTGCTCCATACCTTCCTGGGGAAACTAATTCTGCTAAGGTATATATGAAGTTTGTCATCAGAAAAATACAGTAAAACATTGTTAAATCTTATGCTGGTCTGTTTATACAACTATGTAGCATACCACATGTTGATCATGTCTTCATCAGATGTTTGAATATACATAGTACATGCAATTGTCCGCATGAATGAGTAATAATTTTGTACATTTATGTTTCATTTTCAATTTTTTTTTTTTCAGAAAAAAGGGGGAAAGAAGTCAATTCAAAAAGAAGATGAATTTCCATCAGATTCGAAATACTGATTTTTCAAAAATACAAATTTTATTTGTAAAGAAGGCTGTTGTTTATATTATTTTATTACCGTTCAGGTTTTTAAACATATTCACAATTTATATAAAACATTGGTGAAGGGGTTTGAAAACATTTATCAGAATTGTTTGAAGAATATCATATATAATCTTGTAAAACTGAATTTTAAATGCTCTCAAAATGTTTCTATAAATGTTTTCAAAACGTTTCTTCTAAATGTTCTCAAATGGTTTCTTAGAAATGTTCTTAAAACGTTTCTTTATAACGTTTTAGAAAATGTTTTCATAACATTTTCACAATGTTTTTACAACGTTTTAATAACGTTGTTGTGCTAACTGGCCTAGTTTATGTCGTAATTTAAAACCTACTTTCCTTTTCGATAAACTACCCTGAAACAGCAAAAATGAGAGTACGTACATTGTCGGATCTAGGCCAGTTTTATTTTTGATGGCAACTTAATATGGAGTAAATTCGTTGTTTATCGATGCTTGATTTTCACCTTACAGAAGAAATAAGCTTCGATAATTTTTGAATAAATAAAATATGCCTGTTTGCTTCTTCAATCCGTGATAATCCGTGATTTTAGTCTTGAATCGACCTTAATTATGGAAATTTCTAGAACGAAGCGCCAAAGGCATTACATCACTATAGACGCTAATGGCTGTAACCGTGGTGGCGGTCGCTGGTGACCAGCGTCGCTCTAATAGAATATATAGGGAAAAGAACGACTCGGATCACCGGCTTCTGCGCATGCGTGGTATTTAACTCGAAACGGTGCCCTACTGGTTTTAAATCCATAGTAATAATAAACCCCCTTCTCAGTTTTCTGTTTCGTATGCACATCATAACTTGAAAGATACAAATTAACTTGTATTATCCAACTCCAAAATTGATATTTTAATGCATAAGATTTCTGAATTATGTCTAAGATATCTAATAACGAATAAACAACTTGAAAACAATGGCTGTTTATTCAAAGCATATTTACAATAGTGTTATCTCCATAACAATTCCTAAGTCATCTTTTATATTTTAATCACATGATAACAGGTGTGAACAAGACACAGCTAGACGCCTTAAACTTGGATTAACGTGCAGTTGTAAACAATTACCTGTAAATAAAATAACACCAGGTTATTCTACCGTGACCAACCTTCGTAATCATAAGTACAAATACCACTCGCCCAATTTACGAACAATACGTAGGCACATATTCAACATTGTTTTATTATTTATTTATCTATTTTGCATAGTATGTTTCTTCTCTCACCCTCTTTTATTTCAAATATATTTTCTGATTATCTGAATTCAAATTATCTCCGATATGTGAACAACCACACATCTACTGTATACAACTTGGAGGTTTACTTTGGGTGTTTTTGTACAAAAGTGGAAGACTTTCCTATTACGAGATAATTCTTTTTGTGTTAAAATTTAACCAACTAGACTCTATATACATGTACATATAGCAGGATCGTGTATAGGAACCAGCAGGCATGAGGGATCGTGCCATCCTTCTTATTCCCAATAAAAACCATAAGACAACAAAACTAACGTCTGGCGGCTTTTTTCGTCTTTATTTACCTAATATCTATTTATTTATTTTCAAGGTCAACGTATATCTGTTCACTTATGCCCCAACTATAATTGCTTACAAAGGACACGTTTCAGTTTCACGAAATTAGTCAAAATAGGATTCATCTTTGGTATACGGACAAAAAGTCACAGGATAAACGTCACTGGACAGAAAGTCACAAAATATGTAGAAAAGTCACAAAAATGACTTAGCAAATGAGACCCCCATATATACTTTTAAGATAATAATAACAGGTGGTACCCAAATGCTCACTAAAGCTGTTGTTCAGACACCAGACATTTCTTACAGTGGATAGGAGGTACAAGGGAATACATGTCATCATTATTGTCTTTTGGTGTTTTTTTTTCATCACCAAACTTCACACTAATTGCTGATTACAACCATATAAAATGTTTACAATTACGTATGGGTCGAATTATGCGAGCGTCGAACAGCAGGGCTACCGCTATATTTAGAGCGACCCTGAGCACCAGCGACCGCGATCACCGCTACACCGGCAAGCCGAGGAGTTGTGATTGGTTTACAACAACACCGTGGACCATCGTGACCATGGTGAAAAGATTCAGTAAAGCAGGGGTTCCAGATTGTTGAAGCGTTTGGTCTATTTATTTTTCTCAAAAACAACATAAATGAGAGTTTTCTTTCTCTAAAACATATCGCATGGAACGCACAGACGTATTAAGAAACAGAATATGTCCCTTACTTTGAATGAAAGTAGTTACTTTTCTCAAACACTCGTGATTGATATCGAGTACCTAAGAAAATTCGCACGGATGTTTGCTTCATGAGCTGAATTCAAGGTTTGAAATAATTTGAGAAAGAACTATGATAATGTGTCACAAGAATATAAAAAGACATTCAATTTCTTTCTAAATTGGGGTTCATAATAGTATTTAATTTGATGATATGCTTGAAAATGAAAATAACGCAGGGTGAAAAGATGGAAGATGTAGCGTTACCAAGGTAAAAAGATATCAAAGATTCCCATATTGATTAATATCATCCTGTAAATTCACAATTTTAATTCAGTTCACAACGTCAACAAACGCAATCATTTAAAGCTGAGAGTTTTCGGGTCGTATGAGGCTTTAATGAATATTTTGAAGGTATGTTTGGACACAACTATATTAGGAAAATATGTTAAGAAGTTTTTGATATTATTTATGAGACAATAACACAAGAATACAACGATATAAGGCCTCAACCGTGCGCAGCTTTTTGTGCACCGTAAATCGAAGGTTTTTACAAGGGGTGGATCTGTAGCTCTCTGTTCCGTCAAAATATTTTTTAGAGAGCTACAGTTCTGCAGCTAAACACACACGTGCATAATGCCGAAACTCACTACACAAGACTTTACACCTGAAACTCACTACACTATGTTCTACACATGCTAACCATAATATTAATTATTTTTTACGTCATATGGGACATTTGCCAAAAATAAGAGATGAGATGGGTTTTGAGTTGAAGAGACTTGTAGTATGAATCTCCCCCTCATTTGCCGCTCGCCAAAATTCCTAGCTAACGCTGCAATTATTACATGGAATATGTGTCCCAAAACGGGGACCCCCTGCTTGTTTACAAATTTTTGTTTCATACCTTGTGTATTTTATTATACCGGTAGAAGGCCCATCTCGAAAGTTTCCCAAAATTGTGAAACGATTACATAAATCGAAAGAGGTATGAAATAGACAGGGAATCTACATATTTCAGAGAAATTATCGCCGCATAAAGATTATCAAAAACGGGGGGGGGGGGGTAATATCCATACTTCAGGTGCCTGTGGTTTCTTTAGTTATTTTCTGTCGTCGTGCAAAAAGATGAATTTTTCATACTTATGATGTAAAACCTACAAGTTGAATAAACCTTCAAAGATGGCATAAACAGCATTTCCCCCATTTTATCACCGATTTTGACAAGAATTTTGGCTTTGAAGACGTTCAAGGCAGGCCTGTCCCTAAAATATTTGTTGTTGATATTTTGATCTCAAGAACAATTTACAACTGTACATATTTTTTTTACGAGACACCCCTGCCTTGTGGTTGAAATTCACGTAAAACAGACAAAATACTTGGGGATTTGTTTTTGAAAATCTGGTTCATATTTACATAAGTATTACTTGTGCTTAGAACAAGTCAGTCAACTGCACAACTGGCAGTACATTCTGTGATTGGTTTGTGCCATGGTTTGACTCTGCCTCGCGTCACACTTTCATTTTTGATTTCGCATTTTCAACACTTTCATATCTTAAATAACCATGCGTTTAATTTAAATGCATATCCATTCTTTAAATAAAATGCATTAAAAGAACAAATGCAGTTAAGCGGAATCATCCTTGCCGTGGTCGATTTTATTCCAAGAACAATATTCATTCTGCGTTAGTCAACATGCTTGCCATACAAGAATTGCTGTGTACTAGGCCTAAATGTGCATTGTTATGGGTCAGAACAAACCCTTAATTTAGCGCAGCAGAATTTACTAACAAAAGGCAATTAAACAATTAATAATATTCATTTACAATTAACAATGGAAAGAAAATTGTTACAATAGCAAAATATTAACTTACGGTAGTTGAACAATAAATCCAAACACAAAAAAATGATAATCCAAAATCGTAGTTCCCAGTATAAAAATCCAGAGTGCATAAAAAGTGTCTAACCAGAGCTTTTTTTTATCAAAAGAATCTTAGTATATATATATATATATAAGAGCAAGAAATTTTCTAGTACAATCCACAGGTGCTTGGGTTCAGGACCCCCCCACCCCCCCCCCCCCCCACCCCCTCCGAATAAGCTACACGAGTTGATTTAATTATTTTTTTGTTGAAAATATTTCTAATACATGTCAACAACGTCGTGCATAGCCCTAAAGTCCAAAATAATTCATAATAAGCCCTTTTAGAAAAATACCCTCACTGGTTATTATAATAATAAAATAATTAAATCATTGAATTAGGTCATTGGAATTAAATATGAAATTATTTTTTATTTTCCCTTCTGTGCGAGTGATATTTTAATCAAAGAAAAATGATGATTATCGATGTTTGTTTGAGCTATTTTATTATTAAATATTCGTAGACTCACTAATATTGTGTGTCCTTGCAGTTTGGGTGGTTGCATGATGTCTGATAATCGGTCTTTAGGCAATATATGAAGGCAGCGATAAGCATTTGTACCCACCGCTTGTGGACAATAGTATGTTTTGCGTCTCACTGTGCGCAAGAGTTCCACAAAGGGAAAAGAACTATTGGGCAACTCGGATATTGCGTATTAGTCGTATCCATGAAGCTTTTGACGTCTTTGACATTCTGTGAATAGCCTTAACATTCTCTTGATCAGGGGGTATACTTTAAAGGTCTGTTCCAGATATCACTCTATTAGATATGTTTCTGGCTCCTGGAATATCCTGGTTAATATGTCGGATATCCCCTTGGAATATTTCTGACGCAGATGATGTCCCGATATATGCCCAGGTGAGTACTGAATGCAGCTGTGGATATGGACTCTGGGAGAGCTCAAATTGATCATCTGCTAAGTCTGCTGAGGAGACTCCATTTACTGAAAAAATTTGTTCCGTTCATGTCCAAAATAAGCTCTTCAATAATGGGCTCCCAAATGTCAAAACATATTTCCTTATCATTTTTCTTGGACAGTGTCACTATGACGACACCATGGCGTTGGTTCTCTTCTGAATGATGTCTTTCTCCATAAGACTGTATCTCTTTCTCCAACTAGACATTCGAGTGAAATGGAGTTTGACTTGGATCTTGCGCAAAAAGAAACACCGATTGATCTATGTGAATTTCCACTTGGCGTCCTTACTTCCCAATGCCCCAAAATAATTCTGGATATTCATTTTCAACTATATCATTCAATGTCTCAATCTTATTAATCACTTTGATAACGTTTCAGGCACTAACTTTCTGATATCTCAGTAGAAATCCAGTTTTGCCCTTTACTACATCAAATGTTATCACTGCAAGGTTCTTCGATGTCTTTTCACATCCCATGTTCCAAGCACGTTTACTTCATATGGATTAGTTTGCCTTGAACGCTTCCTCTGTGTAGGGTAGGTCTGCTAATCTGAGTATAGTCATGCCTATCAAACATTTTCCCCAATGACCCAATGTCATCTGGGACTTGAACTGGTTTGTCGTTGAGGTGAATGATATCATAGGGGCATCTTGCCGAATTAGCTTTTCCTTCAAGTTGTCTGTGTATTCTTTTTTATTTATTTATTTCCTTTGCAATTTCGACAACTTACATGTATGCATACGCTCTATCTAGAGTGTGTTTTCTTTGACGTAATAAATGGAATAGTGTCATGGAACAATATCAGAAAACATATTTATAATGTATGTATTATAATTTATTCTGTTTATTTTTTAATTTCATGCAAAGCAACATATGAAAGGAAGCAATTATATCATATTAATTTTAGATATGAAAAAAATATCCAAATACAGAAATGCTAAGTCGGCAATTCATGCATATTACTTTACATGTCTTTTTAAGTAAGTGACGAAAAATGAATAACGTTGTAATCTGTTGTAAATAGTTTATTCACTTGTGACTGAAACAATAGTGTTAGATATAACTTTTAGTAAATGCAAGGTGAAGATAACGAACAGTGATCAATCTCATAACTCCTATAAGCAATACAAACTAGATAGTTGGGCAAACACGGACCCCTGGACACACCAGAGGTGGGATCAGGTGCCTAGGTGGAGTAAGCATCCCCTGTTGACCGGTCACACCCGCCGTGAGCCCTATATCCTGATCAGGTAAACGGAGTTATCCGCAATCAAATCAGTGTACCAAGAACGGCTTAGCAATCGGTATGAAACACATCAGACAGCATTTGACCCAATGTGAGGTTGTATTGACGAACTAGATCGTTATAACGACCATAGAATTTGCGAAATGCTGATTTCAATCGAGACTGTTTAACCCCTGTACCATCAACTTGTTTGTCAGTAGCTTACTTCGATTTAAAAACTGACTATACGCAGAACAAGCTCTTGCATATCGAATCAGTTGAGATATATAAGCACCATATGCAGGTAAATTTAGTAAATTTGAAATTAGAAAACTTTATCCAACACCGTCAAAATGTAGGACTTTTTAAAACTTTACATGACCATTCCTCACAATAAATTAACGTCCAGGCTTTTTGTCATCATAGACAGCTGTTTTGCAATAAAAATGGAACTCGGAAAGACGTAAACATTCAAAATCTTTTGCTCAGTCATAAAAAAATCACTTTGCTAAAACCCACTCCGATTCTATGCAGCAGTTGAAGATAATATTAAAAAGGTGCTTGAGTTCTTCTTTGACAGTATTTACGTACTCTTTGGTGATCAGATCTTCCAACAGTCTGTTGGAATTCCCATGGGCACAAATTATGCCCATTTATTACCTAACCTTTTTTTTGTATTCTTATGAGGCAGAATTTATTCAATGGTTTCCACATGGGAAGGAAATATTCCTTGTTATGACCTTCAATTTGATATCTAGTTACACATTTATATCGACAATGTTTTATCTATTTACTAGGTTAAGCTTGGCAAACTGCCGATATAGATATAACTTACATATCGTATTGTTTCGTGCGATAAAGTACATGTATTTGTTCAAATATTGGTTACAAATAGAAAAAAGATATGTGACCTGTTTTTCTGTCGATTTTTAGGCGAGGGAATTTTACTTCCTCTTCCCTGTGGTAAAAGCGAACCCTCGATGTTTTCCATTGCCACCCCTACTCCCAATTAACGGCTATACGTGGCGGTAAAGGATCCACTGCAGTGTCAGTATCACGATATCAATAAGTACACCGCACTCCATGTAATGTTATTTTATTTTAAAGTGCATATAAATGTTTGGACTGTTGGTTTTGATATTTTTATTTAACATTTACGCATTCTCCGACTTTTAGTACCGGTATTGGCTTTAAAGAATTGAAATTTAAAAATTCAAATAAAATTCCAAGAACCCATATTCGTGCATTTTTCTGTTTAAAAATTTAGCAATATATTCAAGAGACGATGATATATATATCATATATCACCAATCTGATTAAAACCAGATCCTGAGATTCGCTCACTTAGATCGCTACACTAGGATCTGACGTAACCCCATAGGGGGTCATGTCCGCATGACCTTTCGCTTGGAATATTCATGAGAACTATCAGCCAGTCAGATTGCGCCATACAGAAAATGATGGCTATTTAGGCGGTTCCTGGCAATTCGTAAACAAATTGCTGTAATCTCTCTCCCACGAAGTTTATTCCACACTGTAACGTTGTATATTCTCGCATAACGAATTTTAAACTTTCACAATAATGCCTAATCTATTCCGTTCATTCAAACAACAAAACGTACGATATGAAATATATCCAAATTAAATTAATTGTGAATTCAGATTTATGTATGAATAGGGACGGGTACGAATTGCGAATATTTGTCAGTTGTTTCCCCTATTTCAAACATAGGTGGCGCAAGACTCGTTTACGTCCTTGTTGACTTCCGGTGTACATAATATTTATAAGAGAGTGCAAGGTTTTTGTTGTGCAAATAGGGAGCGGGGGTAGAATTCCTGAGATATGAAGCTTTTAAAAAATTCAATTGGTTCATTGTCATCAAATGTGACAGCGACAGCGATCGTTTTAAGTTCCACTCAGCGTCGTGCGCTATAAACTTCAGTCTTCAGTTCAGTCCGACTTCACAGATATCAGATGACGACTTTGTTGCAGAAAGTATTTACGGGGGATTAAACATTTGCTCTGTAGATCGTAATATTCTGCATGAATGTTTTATGCTGAAATTTTATCTATCCTTAGTGATACAGTCATCAATGATCTTATAATTCTATGACCCCCCCCCCCCCCCTTTCTAGACTAGATCTATAATCGAACAGGGAAAATTTGAGTCATCAATATATAAACCAAGTATGGTACAAAAATACATTTCAGATGTCATTTAAAAATTAATCTTAGAGTTAACCAAGGTCGTCAAAATATGAACGCGATTGCTAATAGCACCCCCCCCCCCCTCCGCCGTCACTCGGTACGACTGTAATGGAGGGGTGGCTATAATCAGACAGTAACTGTAAGGCAGTGAATATTCTTAGGTATTGTTTTCGTTTTTGATGACTGGATTGTAAATTGATTTCAACACTTTACTTTCATTGTTAATTTTGTTATAATTCAGAAAGTGTCACAGTACAGTCCAATACGTCAAAGAAACGAATACCAGTCCTAGCCTATATTAACCGTTGACGCAAACCAGAAGAAAAATGCATCTTTTAAAGAGCTTAAGATATTTCTGAATTTTTTAGAAATAAAATTTGAATCATATCTACTTTTATCAAAATTAAATGCAGATTCATAAAGCTATAATTTATCCAAGTGAAGTAAATTACAAATGTCTCTATCATATATACAATGTTGTGTTTATGATAAAAGCCACACATAGGCCTATTGTTCATTGTGGTTTTCATTTTAAAAAATCATTGCATTACGTTTTTCAATATTCACTTGTAACTTCGATTTCAATCTAAAGTATGAACATTCAAATTGACTTCAAATTGAAAAGTGTACTACATTTGTTAAATGATGTATTTTAGTATTAAATCATTCATATCATGAGCTGTCATGGTACATATAAACATGATAAGTCCTTATACATGAAAGTAAACACGGGTCAAATTATGTAGGCCTACATCAGTTTCCTGCAACACCATGGACAAACAACATTTGGATACAACCATTCCTATACGCAGGATACAGTCGTGCTTTTCACGCAGAGTACAACCAACTCATAGTATATCAATCATAGTATATGGATGGAGAGGTGAATTTAGAAGTTGAAAGAAAGCTTGAACTTCCGTCTTAAACTTACAATCCAAATTGTAATATTTAATTAAAATGTAGAAACTCGAAATTTTGAATCATTATTGTAGAGCTAGCATATGGGGTAGTAAAATTTATTTGACCTGCCAATTTTTATGCTCTCGCTTGCCCTATGGACTAATAAAAAGTTAATCGCAAACTGTTTACCTATCGTGACGTCATCACGTAAGTGATATAAGTTAAAACACGTAAATAAACTGTTTAATGTGGTATGATATATCATGTACTCTGTATACATGTGCCTTCACTATCGTGAATTTTATTTCATAAAGAGAAGTTATACATATACATTCACTATTACTACACATTTTAACAGCTTAATAATAGAATTTCAGATATATATGGATGTATTTAATAATTGATATTCTTAATCCTCGATCGATCGGGAGAAAGGGGGGGGGGGGGTTCCGCATCTTATTGTTTTAAACATAAGCAATTCAACAACTTATAAAGAATTATGATGTATTGTATATTATATATTCAACCTAAACTACTGTTTAAGCATGTAAGCTTCACCACGAAGTAGTTTATAATGAAAAACGTTCAATGTGTATTGAATGTCTTTATTTAATCGATGTGACAGAGAAAATTCGGTTACAGCTGAAACTCTCAACGTGCTTTCCTTTCCGCCCAGAGAGTCTTGCAATGCGTTTTCTAAGTTCGTCTCTAAGCGCAGTGAGGTCCTGCGAACAGTAATCCGCCATCGTTTCTAAATATTCAACAACTTTCTAATCTAAACATGTCCTTCCGACGCTCTCTAAACTTGAGGTTAGAAACGCCTTGGACGTTAACGGATCGTGCGCCACCTGTAATCAAGGGCGAGTAATTTGAAGTTTTATTTGCCATTGAATAGTTTTCAAGATGGTTTACTTAAATAACACGAGGAATATAACGCCAGTCGACGTAAACGGTGCATTGTGACGTCGCATATAGCTGAGATATGTTTTCTTTCAAACCAAACAATCGCAGCCATTTTCCTTGAATTGTGAACTCCACGGGATTTTTTAGCGTTTGAATGAAAGAAAACCCGCAGAGAATACAGAAGTTGTTTAAATCGCATGTTTTGACAGGTGTGCAGTCGTCTGTCAAACGCGCAGCCATTTTTTTTTTTTTTTTTAATTTTTTTTTTTTATCTCTAACGTAAATAATGACGCAAAGGTTCATGGGAGAAAAATTATCGTTGGTATAAATCGACAGGGTCAATTTGATTGGCTTAACGAAAGGTCATGCGGACGTGACCCTATATGGGGTTACGTCAGATCCTAGTGTAGAGATCTAAAGTGAGCGGATCTCAGGATCTGGTTTTAATCAGATTGATATATCACAAAACATGAAAATATCACAGTTTGTATACATACAGATAAGATTTACATGGAAAGAGACCATATATTATGCACATATGCATAGCAATACATATTGCATGTGCATCTATTTATTGAAGAAATTAATACTGTATATACATATATATTGTTATTTGCATTACACTTCTACAAATGAATTCAGATTTATTCAATCAACCTGTAGTTTAGTGTATTGATTGTTTTAATTATATTCTGGTCATAGTTATTTTCTATCAGACTCTTTCATTTCATTGGCGTATTATTTCGTCTTATGCTCTTTGGTTGGTTCTTGTGTTTCATACCAAACGTTCTTTGGTTCATACCTTATCTAGCTTCTGAAAGTGTTGGGCAGTTTTTTGAGTTTTGGTGACTACTAGTATTAAGTGTATCTTATTCAGACCTTAGACTGCGACAGTCATTTCCATTTGCATGGTAAGTAATTCTTTGATACTAATGTTTAATATATTATCTAAATTCTCTATTAAATGTTAAACCTGTCATTATGCACTTAATTCCTTAAATCACTTTTCCTGGAGTAAATGATTAGTGAGAGTGAGACTTTGAATATAAAGTTGTGTTTGAATAGTTAATTCATGATGTCTCACTGTTTCATATTTTTCAAAGTAAACATTTTGTGTTATGCCTAGTAGATATCTACAAAGTTGTTAATTATTGATTTGTAGATATCAACCTGTCAGTGTAATTCTTTTGTATACTGCGAGTTTAATTATTCATTTCCATTAAATGGTAGGCATGTGATTTTATATATTTTTTCGCGTTACGTAGTATAGCGAAAAATAATTGTCCTAACGGAATGTAAATAATATCACGGAAGTGTCTTGTTACTACACTTCAGTTGTTATTTGAGCTACAGCCAATGAGGTTTCAGTATTTGGCAAACGTGTTCGATTATAGAAGGGTTAGTATTGAGTGTTCACTTTCTAGCGCACACTCTCACGAGCAAGTTGAGTTTTCTATTGATATTTTCAATAAGTCTATTTCTTCATTGTAAAATCCATGAAAATGGTATTCATATTTCATACATACAAGTGTGAGTTTCCGCCACTCAATTTTTGCTTACTCTGCAATATTGTCGCGGATACACAGGTTTCCATAGAGTTTTTAAAAATGTTTTTTATTTTTGGTTTTTCCTGGGCGTCGGGGGAGGCTTATAATATTTATTTGGTATGAATACACAATGTTATATCAATACCGCTTTGTCTGCATGTTTGTGAGAAAATAGACCTGGCGTCAACCTGCATGGTGCGCTGTAATGCAATTTGTTTTTCTATTATAATTGTTACATGTAGGTACAAAGTGTAGCGAAGTGTGGACGGGAATTAACTTTAAGGCAACAGATTGGCCTTTCATATGATCGTGTTTGGCAACGCCTATAAACTCTGAGAAAGCGGCGGAGGTCGCAGTGTACTGGCTGGAAGGCAGTAAGTATAACCAAACACGATTTGATATTTATAGATTAAGCCATTTATTCAGAACGTGTGAATGTGTGGTAAAGAGCTGAAATACAATATAACAAATCAATTTTTACAGTTCAACAAAACAAAATATAAGTGAATGAATGATCATAAAGTACAGTAAATAAACATTACTAAGTATAATGAAAAATGTAAATAATGCTACATTTCGTCCCAGATAGCAATTTATAATTAGAAGGTGTATATATTCAATATCTAAACAATAAAAAATAAATTTAATATGAATGAAGTATTGCTGTATTGCCATGTATATTAACTGTATGCAAATGTAAACGAAAACATTCGAGAATTTACACCTTAGAATATAAACACGAGAAAAAAATGGCGTCTTACATAGACCAGCCTGGGTAACAATTTGCAGGATGAAATAAACATGGGCAAGAACAACAGCATGCAAAATACACGTCTACATTCTATGATATATATGTAAATGTAGGAAAAGCAACTTCCATTTTGCAAGAACAGGTAGACGATGACTGTAGCCAAAAATGTACACTGGCGTGTGGCGGGACCACACTGTTATGTTGGAGCAACGTGCAAAATACATGTAATAACTTCCAAAGAGTTCCAAGACAAGAGCAAATTACTCTAATACAAAGATGGATAACTCTCACATTCCACCACACTCAGGAGGAGTTTTATTTTCTCTGTAAAGGACAGAAGATTTACCTAGCTACATGTACCCTTTTTCAGAATACTATTCAAACAAGCATTCTGAGATTATTGCAAACTAGTCGCAAAAATTACTGAACCGCAGCGATATTCAAAGCTAATTATGTAGGTAATGGTAAAGGGGAAAATTGGGGAACTAATGGTTGGAAATCAACTACTATTCGAGTAGAGACTAGATCAGGGGAAAAGACAAATTTATAATTAGGTTTAATTCTTTAACCAAGTCAATGAACTGCGAAAAGTAGGTGATCATGAATAATTTAGCTACATTGTTGTATTACTATGCTAGAAGTTTTAATGAGTGTAGTACTCTTATCTACAGAAATAAGAAACTTGGATGTAAACTAAATAAGTCATACAATTTTTAAAAGTCCAAGGGTCATAACTTATTAACGGACCGAGACGGAATTCAAACTTGATCTGTAACTTGTTGTGGCAAAGCAATGTACCAAATATCAAATTAATATCTGCATGCACAACAACCAAAAAAAGTCCAAGGGACCATAACGTAGTGAAAAATCAACGGTCCGAGATGAAATTCGAACTTGATCTGTAACTTCTTATGGCAAAGCAATTTACCTAGTATCAAATAAATATCTGCTAGAACACAGAAAAAAGTTTGGAAAACTGATCTGACGGACAGACGGACGGAGTGCAAACCTGAAGTCCCATTCGACTTCGTCGGTAGGGGACTAATCATAATTGACATATTTAGGTCAATACAATGATTTAGTTACCTGAGAAGTACAATATTCGCCGAGACTGGAGGGCGAGGTTAATATCGTATCTCGAGGGTAGTTAAATCATTGTATTGACCTAATAATGTCAATAATTGTTTTTATTATACAATCGAATAATTCAAAACACTGAAACCGACTACTAGAGCTCACGAAACGATACCTGGTGGGCATTCTTTGTTTCCAACTAGCGTGCAAGACCTAGTCGAAAGTGATTAGAGACGTGAGTTTTCGTTGGACAATTTAGTCTAGTCAATCTAGCTCAAAAATGAGCAAAACCTCAAACTAATTGCAACAGAAATGAAATTTTGATTATTCCAAACAACATATTAAAAATCGGTTTTTGTATTTCCATGGGAAAATTGGAATTTTGGGGTAAAAGGATGTGTTTTTTCATGAAAATCGCTAAAAACTGGAAATTGAAGAAAATGTCCATTTTATGTAACATACCACAGGCAATTGCATCGCTTGGGGTCGAATTCACTATATAAAGAGTAAAGGTATAGAACTCTAAATATAGGGTACCCAACTTAGCCGATGTAAAAACAATAAATTAATTGATATAAAATTCTACTTTGTATTTTATTTTATTCATACATAATCAATCTACATTACTACCAAAGTTCATCCCGAAATTCCGTATACTTCCCAAGATATGCAGAAATGAACTCGGAAAAATGCCTATTATTTTTTGGTTGACTTTTAGCTGGGCCCTGACACTATACTACTACACAGAGTGTTTGAGCATTGCAACAAGCTATCAAATAGAATGTGCAGCATAAAATATCATTTCTAAAATGAATTTCTTACCCCAATTCATAAAATGAAGTCCGTAATAGCTCCAAGTGACTGAATTTTTTTAAACCGTCTGTATTTTTACAATCCCCACCATGAACGGTAGTTATGACTAATTACCCAAAAGAGATGGAAGGACCCATAACGATTTAGAGACTCAAATACTAATATTTATCAATATTGATTCATTATAGTACATAAATTATGCTAATAACAAGTCTTTATAAATATACAAATGTCTTATTATGTCTATTTTTATCTAAATCACATTATCACAGGTGTTTGACGATTGATAATAATGATGTCAATGTGGGTAGTTAGTGGCACCGATGAAAATGACTGTGTTAAATGAAAGTAGAAACGGTTTAAAATTTTCAGTCACTTGGAGCTATTACGGACTTCATTTTATGAATTGGGGTAAGAAATTCATTTTAGAAATGATATTTTATGCTGCACATTCTATTTGATAGCTTGTTGCAATGCTCAAACACTCTGTGTAGTAGTATAGTGTCAGGGCCCAGCTAAAAGTCAACCAAAAAATAATAGGCATTTTTCCGAGTTCATTTCTGCATATCTTGGGAAGTATACGGAATTTCGGGATGAACTTTGGTAGTAATGTAGATTGATTATGTATGAATAAAATAAAATACAAAGTAGAATTTTATATCAATTAATTTATTGTTTTTACATCGGCTAAGTTGGGTACCCTATATTTAGAGTTCTATACCTTTACTCTTTATATAGTGAATTCGACCCCAAGCGATGCAATTGCCTGTGTAACATACAGTGAAAATAAGTTTCATATCTCAAATTTCAACCTGGAAATGTTCGATTAATTTTTTTTTTACAGCAGAATATATTCTTTCCTTGACTGTAATTTTTGGGTAAAATCTTGCTTTTTTGAATATAATTGTTAAAGATTGAAATTTTAAGAAAAACCCCCACATTTTGTCATACATTTGAGTCTACCAATAAAAAATTGAAGTCAGGATTTATTTTAAAAACTGCTCAACAAGTAAGATATATAGATTATTGACAATATATATGAAAAATATCATTTTAGGTAGGAAAACCTACCTTTTTCTAAAACAAAAATAGTGAAAAACTAGAAATGATAGGAAATGACTGTTTTATAGAAGAGATGGCATTGATCTTATAAATTTAAGAATAAAACGTCCAAATACACAACTTATCTTTTCTGCACCAAAATTTATTTTTCCTTGCCGAATTTTGGGCTGAAATCTTTATTTTCCAACAAAAATCGTTAAAAACTGAATTTTGGAAGAAAATACTTTTTCCTGTCCATTAGGCATATATGAGTTACCACATGAAGATTTATACATTAAAATAAACTGTTAACACAAAACAAGTGCCCCTTCAAAAATGGTCTGTAAAAGATGACCTACATTTTTGCAGATACTCCCCTTACATCGGAAGTTGGAGGCGCGCTTACCATTCCAGTCCTATGTTTCACATAAATACATGTGGTATTTTAAAACAAACAGTGTATAGTAAAGCTTACGTTACCAAATTCTTTATTAAGCTGAATTTTAACAGTTTGTACTACATCTATGACGAAACAAGGTTCAGTTTCTTCGATTTTATAAAGAAATCTTTAATACGTGCACTTCGTCAAGTTCTAGAGTTTGGGAAACGGGGGGTGGGGGGGGGGGGGGGGGGTTATAGCCGTATTTGATGTTTAGTTCTATCCAAATTATTGTGCAATTAATACCGGGAATTTTAGGAGTAATCTGTTTTAAAAACAATAGACACATAGAATTAAAAGCAAAATGAATCAGGCACGCAGCATCGTAAAAAAAAAAGGGGGGGGGTGAAGATAATTTCACAATATTGCCTGAAAATTGACAAGTAAATTTTAATCCAAAGTTATAAAAATCCTTGATGGTGTGTGTGGTGTTGGGGGGGGGGGGGGTAAGGTTGTTCTCTCAGTTCAATTTTACACTTCCACTGTGTACAGTTCACGACAATGCTATTTAAAAAAAAAAAAAAGAGAGAAGGGAGGGCAACCAATCTGTCTAAAAATCGACCTCTGTACGTAAAAATTTATCAACTTTGCATGTAATGATAAAAGGTGTAGAGCCATTATTGCTACGTGCCTGATAATTATATAAGTGATCATTTGAGTAATTGCAGTACAGTTCAGTCCATGTTTTTACAAGTACAACGGCTAGTGTCACAATTTGCCTTGCATTTACAGCGAAAAACGTTCAAAAGTTTATCTGACGCGACTTGTAATTTAGTTTTAACGGATACAAGAATTGCTGAAAGCAGTGATAAGCCCCAATTAGAAGGATCCAAATTAATCATTTCTTTAGTCCACTGTATGACTTAAAAAATTCTTGCAGTGCTCCTTTTCTGCAGCTGTAGTTAGTAGTTAGTGGCAATGACTGAACTTATAAAAATGATATTGTGTTAGACAATTCTTCACATAGCAAATCTCCTATAAGTGTCTCTATGGTATTCCATCGTACAAAGTCGATATGACATCGACACCAGAATATATCTTTTTCTCTATGAAATCCTCATATAGGAAGGTGAAGATAACGAACAGTGATCCATCTCGTAACTCTTATAAGCAATACAAAATAGAGAGGTGGGCAAACACGGACCCCTGGATATACCAGAAGTGGGATCAGATGCCTATGGGCTATAAGGAGTAAGCACCCTCTGTTGACCAGTTACACCCGATGTGAGCTCTATATCTTAATAAGGCAAACGGAGTTACCCTTATTCAATATCATTGTGCCAAAAACGGCCTAACAATCTATATGAAACAAGTCAGGCAGATTTGACCCAATGATAGGTTGTATTGGCAAAGTAGATTGTTATAACGACCATACAATTCGCGAAATGCTGACTTTAAACGAAACAGTTATAACCCCTTCACCATCAACTTGTTTGTCAGTAGCCTGCCTCCATTTAAAAACTAATCATATATAGAATTTTTTCGCGATTTGTCTACATTTTGACTATACAGGACCTGTTCCGATGCCGAACATTCTTGACGTTGTGTCGCATCCTGTGAATGCATGTAGAAAGGGAAAGGATTGACAAACTTCGTTTCCTAAAAAGACGTCTGGTTTTAACGATATTCTTCACTTATATTAGGGGCAAGATCAAAAATTCAAGTCTCACAAAAAGCTAAGTTCACATAGTTTTCACCCCCCCCCCCCCCCCTCCCTTTAAAACTTAATATGACAAATGTTGAAACTAATCGAATAACAAGAAAAGAAACGTACGATTATAAATAACACTCTGCATACCTCTGTATACCTTTTCTACTGTTTATTCACAAATGAAAGTGTACATTAAATCTATTAAATGTTCATTAATATGTTTTAAATATTATGTGGTATTCAACAGTCGCTTGTCTTTTTCCTTTTTCCACTAAAGTGTAATCGATGTCGGATGACAGAAACTTGCGGGAGTTTTTATTCCCCTCCCCCTAACTAATTGAATTTAAATTTTCATCCGACATTGATTTCGTCCCTTAGGGCAGTTATGTTTATTTCAGAGTTCGTTGCTATTTCTGTGCTTTATATATAGACATTTCAAACAAAATGTGCATTTTGTATGATCCTCTAAAATTTACGATAAATAACTGTATCCTATTTCCATTCTCAATGATCGTGTGCCAGCGTGGCGAGAATTCCATCGTCATCGAAAACAAGTTTTGTCTTGAATAGATGACCGGGCGGTCTAGCGCGCTGTTCGCATGCTGCTAGGAGATATGGTTCCGCAGGTCGTGAGCCCAAGACTAATTAGAAAGAGTAACTACTCGATTTTACATCAAATCATGATACTATGCGCAAGTGTTTACTTACATTGATTTTTATTATTTATATTATCAATGTTTTATTATCATTATTATTACCCATGAATGACTCCCCAAACCTGAATTTGAAAAAGAAAAGCAAAAATACTTTACTTACTTAGTTTTATAAAAGTTTTTAATACAAAACGCTTGCTCAAATGATGAAGATACAAAATAACTGAAACTTTTAACCCGAATGGCTTTCCATACTTTCTTTTTTTAACAACCGTAATTCCCCCTTGTAAATTGACACTAATTCTTTAAGATTTCATTTATAATTGATTATTCATAACTTCTAAAGTAAATACTGTGTTTTATAATTAAAATTAATTCAGTAGAGGGTCAAACAAAATATTTTGAAGCTTTATTCGCGAAAGTTCCCAGGGAATGGAAGTCGACAAAGAATATGAGATGCTGAGCAATATTGTATGTATATAGAAGGTCTTAAAATCACCTTTTTAATACAACTGTTAAGCTGTTTAATCGCGTTTTTTATTACATGCACTTTAGATCGTCGTGTATAACTTTATTCCGATGACTGTCACAGTTAAGTTACTCCCCTTTACGTGTACGGCGTGCCGTAAACACCACAAAATATCGATGGTTTACTAAAACATTTAAGTCTAAATTTTAAATATTTCCCATTGTCCGATTTTGTCCGATTTTTTGTATGTTGTTAATCACGCTTTTGTTTATTAAATTCCGTCGAGTTTGTTTCTGTTGCAATTACTTTGAGGTGATTTGCTAGATTGACTACATGTATTTGGGAATTCCTCTGACGTTGGAAACATTTAAAGTTTTATTCACCTCGAAAGCCAATCAGAAAACACTGTTATTCAATCATATTATAAATAGTATTGTTATGTTGACTTGTGACTTGTTGCCTTGACGTTTTTTGAGAAATGTCACATATACCAGTAGTTATGTTGGACATTACAACTTATTTTGAGGCGAAACAAAAGGATATCCGGTAGACAAAAGATTGCTGTCACCGCTTTATCTCTATTTATCGTCATTAAAAGAAGTCCACACGACAGGGCTTGATATACACATAATTATTAATGGTATTCTATATAGAATTTGAAGAATCTCCTTTAATTCTAGGGAGATAAACAAAAAAATTGACAAGAAGTCAGATATTGTGGGGAATGGTGTTCTTTCTTTGATTCAAACTCTCGAAGTGAACATGAAATAGATTCTTTATAAGCCCAATGTTCACTATACTGCTATTTTAAAGCTTTCATTATGCGTTAGATCTTATGCTTGTTGGCTGTATTGTTTCATTTGGCAAATGACCAATACATGTACTTTTAAGTACAATTTATTTGTGTGACAAAGGAGCTTGAAATTGTTGACAAGGATAGACTAGTAGATTTATGTCCGAACCTTATTTAAGGACGACGTTCTTCTAAGAATAAGACATAACACAAGACGTCCTAGTTTGTGGATGTGACAACTAGATTTCTCTAATGCATGTTTTCTTGCATTATATCAGAATGCTTTAGAAATATAAGCATCTGTTGCCGAAAATCACTAATTTACTCATCTGAATTGTATTCTCTAGTGATCGAGGCTATCTGGTACCGCTTACAGGGTGACGACCACGAGTTATCTCATCTTATGTAGGTACGAGTTATCCCTCGTGCCAATTTATAATTTACAATGATTCGTACGAATAATCCTCGTATGTCAATTCTTTTATACTTATTTCTTGATAGACCAATATTAGGTAAAATAGGTCCTGTTGGAGCTCCATTGTGGTTGGCAAACACATGTATATTTATTATCAATTACGTAGGAAACATGAATACTTTCAATCATATTTAAATCAATCGGCTCTAAAAATGAGAAGCACAACACTGTTTAAATTTATTATTTAAAACTCAGATTTTTGACACAACCCGCGTCTAAATCAAGAGACATATATTACATAAGCAAGTATCAAAAAACCCTGACAAATATTAATAATCTACATTGTTAACAAGAATGATACACTGTTGCAGTGAATTGAGAAAAATGGTAATTCTATGCATAAACATATAATTTTTTTAATGCATATTAGGTACCGTGTGTTGCTTGTCTTCCTTAAACTCTAGCTAATATTACTAGGATTGATGGAGCATATCGTTCTACACAGCTGCATTCCATACAATCTAAAAGTTTTTAAAAGTTATAACAGTTTCCTAACAATTTACTTGGGTTTAAAAATCTTAACTTTTAATTTTCTACTCATTAATGCTTTCATATTGTATTTCTTCATTAGTGGGGAAAGGCCAACTTCACTTTAAAAATAAACTAAGACTGCAATTATTACATCTGTAAAAGATTATCATAGACCAAGTACTGTCGTCAAATGAGAAATGTATATGAACAACGACATGAAAAGTCCTTTTAATTCAGTTCAGCTTCCAACCCGCAAAAGAAGTTCTGCTATACTGATCACTACGGATATTTCCTGCGTTATAGGGGTAAGACACGTGTGTTCTGATGTATACGTCATCATTTTGGTTGACATGAACGACAACTGTTCCGCTTACATTTTGGTCTTCCGGTGTGTGCGTGCGCATAAATATGGCTCCATATACCACATCGTTGACCACTAATTCAGTTGAATGTTCCGATTCAAGCGTCATTCGAATGGTCCAAGTAAAGACATATACCCCACTTACGGGGGCAATAAATACACCGGAGCTATGGTGATATCCATTGCCATCGTTCGTTTTCACCACATCGAAAGGAATAGTATGGTGAATTCCAGGTTGAAGGTCAGAAGACATGTAAGCGTAAAATGCAACAATTCCTCTGATCTGTCTTGTTTTAGGAGCTGAAATAAAAATCGCAAAAAGTTAATGTCGATATGGATACAGAGGTTTGTTTTTTTTTTACAACTGATAAAATCGTAATTACAACATTTACAACGATGAGTTGGCATGCTTATTTCACAAAAATGTGAGAAACATGGTTTCACATGTTGTTAAACTATGTTTAACAGGCATAAATTAAAGTTTACTTAGCATTAATTATAAAGTTAACGATTTCTAAACTATAGTTTACGTCTGGTAAACCTAGTTTATCAAATATGAAACTGTACGGTGCAAACTATACTTATCAAATACAAAACCAGGTTTATTAAATTAAATGAACGTCTTAAAAGGTCACTTATCAATCATAGTTAAGAATGGTCAAACTGAATTATGAGATAAACCATGTTTATCATCTGTTATGAACACGATTCTTGATCGATTGAAATTGACAGTTTTTTGTTATAGAAATAAAGATTTTATGAATAAGTGGATTTAAATATTTTTACACTGGATATACTTTATACTTACATAAAATCTGACTCCCCGAATCGTGTTTGTCAACACACTTGTCATATACAGGAAATCACGTGCGGAGGTGAGAACACCAATATTTCTAAAAAGTATGTCTAAAGCATTGAACATTTCGACACACGTTAATGATAAATCAATTTAGGGAGCAAGCACAAAGACGAAAGAACAGAAAAATTTCGACTTTTTCACCAAAGTCGTATTAAAACTGATTGTTAAGTCACGTGACAATTAAACATAAATAGGGCTCGTCCCTTGTTTTAAAAATGAAAAGTTTAGATGTCTCAAATCCATCTCTGTGTCAGTTTTAGAAATTTAGGTTTGTTGCTATGTTTTACACGAACCAAAAACTATCATATTATTAATTAGATATCTAAAATAAATTGGTACCAAAATCGTGTCCATGCCTCTTTACATGTAAATGTACATGAAGTTAACAACTTTATTTGTAATTAACGATAATTTCAATCCGTAAACTAAAATTAACAGTTGTAAACTATAATTCACAGTCGTAAACCATAGTTTAGAGGGAAAAACTATCATTAACTTTCGTTAATCCAAGTCTAATGTCGTAAACTATGACTCTCTTCTAACTATATTTATCACTAAATTTTAGAGTAACCAATCGCGAGAGTTCATAGAAAATGTGCAGAACATGGCGCTTTGCAAGGAAGAATGGGCGAATTTACAACGCTATCAATAAAAGCCCGGGAAATAGATTAAACACTCTATCCAGCTCGATTTAAGGGATATGGACACGATTTTGGTAGGGAAAAAAATAGCACAATCCCAAATTTCAAAAATTTACGCAAAAAATGTATTTGAGACTTCTAAACTTTACATTTTTAAAACAAGACACGAGCCCTGTTTATATTTACATCACGAGCCCTGTTTATGTTTACATCACGAGCCCTGTTTATGTTTACATCACGAACCCTGTTTATGTTTACATCACGAACCCTGTTTATGTTTGCATGTGACATGATCCAACTATCAACATGGTGCCAAAATTTCTAAATAACGAAAATTTTCAAGTTTCTTTTTGATTTATCATTAACCTATGTTGAATGTTTTTGACATATATTTTAGAAATATTAGTGTTCTTATTTCTTGGCTGATGACAAGCGTTTGTTTACTGTCCTAGGAAATGCGCACGAAATCGTATCCCTTTATTTACAAACACGATTTTAGGACCCATGTTTTGTGTAAACAAGAAGTGAATCCTGTGTCAAAAATATTTCTAAACCACTTATTCATAAAAGATCTTTATTTTTATAACAGGAAAATGTCAATTTCAAATGATCAAAAAAATCCCATTTACCAAACCAAACAAGGATATTTTATTTATATAAATGATTTGAAGTACATAAAATATAGATATTGTTGAACTGTAAGTTATTTAACTTCACAGCTGAAAATCACCTGACCTTGTCTTGTACCCAAATATAGTAATGATTTTCTTATTCGAATGATGGTAAACGGAAAGAGTCCAAGAAAGACAAACTCTGAAGTCATTTTAAAAAAAAAACCCATCGAATATAGGTATGCGTTATCCAATACACTAAATTCAGAGGAAGGTAAAAATAAACCAGAAAACATTTCCCAATTATTTCAACAATTCCGCGAAACAGGTCGCGGAGTTGTAAATGACAAGCAATGGGTTTCAATAGAAATTAAGCAGAATACACGCAGTGAATGTAAATATATAAACGTGCACCCAGACAGCCAAAGAAGAAAGAGGGGGAAAAGTGATCCAAACTATTCTCTCAAGTTGAGGAAAAGTACAAACATTTTTCATTTTATAACGATTACCTGTATTTATACCGCTATTAGTTGTTTTTTTAAAAAGTGAGATTTTGTTTCTATAAAAATTATTGTTTCAATGTCCCCCTATTTGAGAATTGTTCACTCATTAATAGACATTACCATCTGTTGGTGAAATGTCGCAAATTTTGAAGTCTGCGTGGCGCTCATGGCAGAGCCGTAGCAGTAGTGGTTCTCTATCATGAAAACAACTCTAGTGATATGGGACCCTCTTCTCTAAGGCCATATCCAAAAATACTTCAAATGCTGGGAGAACAGCCACTGCCTAAGTTAAACATCTTACGTTTGACGTGAAAATTGTCTCCGGTTACAAAGCGAACTCCCTATGTGGGCTACGGCGACCAGTACAGACAGAGAAAAGAGGGACTTACATGTTAATAACTGAGCTGTGTCGTCATCCTTGAAAGTTTCATCGGCATCGGATACCATGGGCAATATTGAGTCCGACGACCTAGCAACCTTCAATTCATTTGTTGGGGGTACATCGGCAGCTTTTACCGAATGATTGCCACAAAATCGTGAAGTCCTATAGTCACTTTCAAGTTTCTTTATTTTATCGCGGTCTTGAATCTGTGCTGCCACGAGGCCAGTGATGCGTTCGTCCTGTTGGATAATTAGGTTCTTAAGGTCCATCACAACCAATCGCAACTCGTTAACTTCTTTCAAAACTACACGCAATGTCTCCTCAGTGAACTCCGCTGTAGTATCCATGAAAAGTAAATACCAAATAGTCAGAACGATGTAACTCGTGCATTTCATGATTTGTCAATGTGTCCTATCGATCTTATCAGTATTTCTTGTCGGCTCGCAACAGATGTGATATAATACAATCTATAATCTAAATGATCTTACTATTTACATAGATTATTTCTGACTTGAAGGAACTTCCAATGATAATAAACATCGACAAATCTCAGCAAATCAGATTATCATCAAAAACAATTCTGACGCAATCAATCAACGTTCGCATTTAAACTTTTAAACCGTCATAAAATTATAATTCGTGCATTTTGATAATCTTGATCAAGAAGTGATAACTTTGAAGGATAGAATAAAGTAATTGAGTCCGATATATTGTAATTTTAAACTACCGCGGTTTATATCATAATATGCATTCTGTGGAAATCAGGGGTGTGAGTGTTTTCCGCAAAAACTCATAAATTACGGCAAACCATGGAATATTTTATGAGTGCCACGAACCGGTAATTTTGTTTGTAATGATAATAAACCATACCACACCCTAATAAGGGGTAATAATAATTTTATTAAGGGTGGTATGGTACAGACCCCTGCTGCTGTTATTATTACAAAATTACCGGGGTTCCTGTGGACCGAGATGCAGACATGCTCAACAGTAGTCATACACCTAACAGACTTAAGAAGGTATTCTACACCGGAGAAATTTTATGTAGATGAAAAGTGGAGGATATGTACAACAATATTTTGAAGATGAATATTTTCAAATTTACTTTATTTTGTCAAAAAATACAGTTTTAGTAGTGGGTAATCTGAAAAAAATTTAAAACTCCTGCTGGACTCGAACCTGCGGCCTACAGTTCAGCAGTCGGTATTCTGACCTACTGAGCTACTCGACTAGGTATTTAAATGGAAAAGGAAAAGTCAAATATTGCTGATATCGATTTTTTTCATCCATGTTTTAAAGGAAGTCAGCCATTCTGACGATGTAGAGTACTACCTTAAATGATTTGGTCTTGGCAGTTATTAGTAAATATTAAAACTTTCTAATGCTTTTAAGGTAACTCCATACTCGCAGTTTTATCTGATACAAGTTTGAAAAATGTATTTATTTCCATTCATTAGAGTTAAGACTAACAAATTATCAAATAAAATACATAGGTCATCACACTTTTTAAGATACGAGACATACATAAATAGAATCATATATCACCGTCAGAAAATTGCAATTTTCCTTAAACAGCGTTATCAAAATTTCATACAAACTGGTTATGACGATATAGTAGCATTCATAACAATTTCATGAAACTGTATCTTCATAAAAATATACAAAATGTCTGTAAAAAATAAAGGAAATCTATCTCATAATAGACTTGATAAAGAAATCAATAGAAACAGAGTTATTGCCCTTGGATTCAATATTTTGAAACGTATCATTGATCATTCATCTATAACTTAGACTTTAAAATAGTTCATTTTTAACAAGATTTTTTTACATTAACTATCGGAAAAGACTCCAACAAAATTTATGTTCCCATCATACATAAATCTAAATAAATCATTGATTTTGCAAAATCTGATGACATCACAGGAGGGTGGAATTACTAAAATATATCATTCGACAAGTTAGTTACGATTGATAATATCAACTGTATACTTGTGAATGGGTTTTCTATAGTTATAATTAGTTTGGAAATGGATTCCTTTCAACAAGTCTGGAAGTTGTTTGACTTGAATCTACAACTAATATCCTGTCAGCCTTCACCGTCCTAGTTAACCATTACGGGAAAGTTAAGTAGAATCTAAATATAGGTAAACAGCAGTTATGAAAAAGATATAACCCAAGGCTTGATAATCGAACGAAGGTTTAAACCAATGAGATCCTTGGTAACAAATAAGAATACACAATCCCTTAGATACAATACCAATGAAAAATTATACAATGAAAACACAAATCATACAATACAAACGAAACACACAATACAAACGAAAAAATATACGATACAAATGGAAAATATACAATATTACTGAAAAATCGCAGAACACAAATGGAACATATGCAACAACAAAAAATAAAACATTACGCAATACAAATGAAATATACGATAAAAATGAAAAACTGATTTTGACTACAGATAATTTCGTTTACCTGATCAAGACATAGGGTTCACGACGGGTGTGGCCGGTCGACAGGGGATGCTTACTCCTCCTAGGCACCTGATCCCATTCACGGTGTGTCTAGGGGTTCGTGTTTGCCCAACTCTATTTTGTATTGCTTATAGTAGTTATGAAATTGATCATTGTTCGTTATCTTCACCTTTCACGATACAAATGGACAATTATACAATACAAATAAAAAAATTATACAATACAAATGGAAAAGATAAAATATTGCAACGTTTGACATGCCATTGAACCACTAAATCTCTGCATTTACTTGAGAAAACAATGCTTATTTTACATTTTCTTTTGATTCATTTGATACCTGAAAATACCACCAGAATGTCTCTAAAAAGCACATGGTTACCTAAGTCATTTTCTTCCGATAATAAATGAATCCACACTTGTCAAAAGTTATATCCCTTGACTGTCATCTTTGGGAAAAACCAATAGAATTCTCACAGCAACAAACGTAACCTACTGTTTTATAAGTTTCTGATTTGATATGCTTTTGGTTTAAAAAATATTCTCTAGAAAGACCCCGCCTATGTGACGATTTACCACACAAAATATGTTCCAAAGGTCAATAAGGTGATCTGCTTGCATAAATCAGTCAAATCATATCAGAAGATATGTATATACAAAAATACAAAGAAAAGCTGGACAAATCTATCGTTATTCTTCTTCGTTGTAGTGAAAAAGTTAAGATAACGAACAGTGATCAATCTTATAAATCCATATCAGAATGCAAAATTAATAGTTGGGCAAACACTGACCACTGGGTATAATGGTGCATAGGAGGAGTAAGCATCCCATGTCGACAAGTCACACCCGCCGTGAGCCCTATATCTTGCGCAGGAGAAATCCGTAGTCAAAAATCACTTTGTACCAGTCTAACAATTGGTATGAAACACGTCATACAGCCTTTGATCCAACGAGAGGTTGTATTTGTAAATTAAATCGTTATAACAATCACAGAATTTGCGAAATGCTGACTTTTAACGGGACTGTTGAAACCTCTGTAACATCAACTTATTGATATTTCACCAGTTACAAGATTATGGTAGCAACCATGTTGATGGTCAATGATTCCTTCTTCTATAGCTTTAGAAATCATTTATGTCTTTGATATATCAGGCATTTCATCGTTTTCAATACCTTTCCTTCCATATTAAATTAGAAATAATAGTATTCTGAAAAGTTAAAAATAAATATACAGCTTTATTTTTTCTGTACATGAATATACTGTATTTCAGGGCGAAAACAATCAATATGTCATAAATATGTGCATTTTGATACGGTTAATTGGTCGGATACGAAAGTAAACCCTCTCTGCCATGCACCTGTAGCAAGTGACTATTCAGTATAGTAAAAATAGTGAACATTTGTTGAAGAGGCGTAAAACAAATGAAACGCATATTTTCTACATGAAAAATATCAAACGCAATTTTTCTCTTCATATGATGAAAATGAAATAAAATCTTAAGACTTGTTTACAAAACTGTACAATAACATAACATAGCGAGCATACAGCCAGTATATTGAATAAGTGCCAAAGGAACACGTTTTCGTATGTTCATAGCAATATTTTACACAAAAATTGAATTTAAAAGGAAAATGTATAGCCCATTCAAATTCTAATCGATGATCGACGCAAGAGGTAGTTGTCATATCACATGAGCGAATCAGGTTTCGATTTAAAACCCCCATGATATTCACTTCATAAAAAAGTTGCCAAGATATTTATAACTTTATCCGAAATATACTGTAGACACCGCAATCTCATTCTCAGATTTTCTGGTTGTTTTTCTCGTTTTGATCCACTCGAACACTTGCCTTAATCTTTTTGGGGGGTCCGTGATGGTCACCCAGTCATGTATCACAGCTTCCGGCAAGTTTAATCGTATTTTGTCCGGTACATCTGAATTGTCTGCGATAATGATCAACACACAATTTGCCGGTATGATTTCCATCCGAATACACTTGAGAACAGTATCTAGCTGAATTCCGACAAACGCCTCCTCTTCTAGATATGCGGATGTAATAAAAAATATCATGTTTCCACATTGTTTAATTATGTCCTTTTGTATATCAAATTCTGACTTTCCACTTCTGTTTAAAGGACACTCCTCGAAAAAAAATCCCGTTTTTAAATTTTCTTTTCTTAGTGGTACAACGAGGCTGCTGTAGACAAATTCTTTATCATTGTCACCGCAGATTATGTAACAGGAGTATGCAATATTACACTCCAATGCATCGCATGGGTGTGAAATGTACATTATTGTGCTTTCTAAACACATATTTCTGATTGGTTTTAATACAGTTCTTGTGTAAAATTTCCAAAAATTAGCAGCCAGAAAAAGTGAAATTAAACAAATAAAAATAAGAAGAATCATTTCAAAGAAAACACGTACCACAAGCACATAGGTGTGGCTATTTTCAAACCAAGTGTATTCTAAATCTAATCGGTGTAGTTTTTGTATCATGAGCTCTTTTTTGGCTTTCGTTGTGTTATCCATTTTAAGGAAATAAGGCAGATCGGGAAGAACAATTAAAGTATCAGGATGTTTTACTTCAACTAAGATGAAAGATTGACTTTTTTCGTCATAAATTTGACGGAAATACTCAACACTGTGAATTCCAAATACGCTGGGTCCAGCACACTCAACAAAGTGGGTTCTGTATAATTCAAGGTAATTCACAAAAAAAGCTGAAGGCATCCTCGATCGGAAACTAGGGAAGACAAACCATTCCATCGTCTGTCCATAAACAACGTACAGATATGATAGGGCTGAACAATTTCTTTTATATTGTTGCGAGTAATGTAAACCATTTATGTAATAATATTGCAGTAATTCACCGCTTTCACTGTTGAAGTTCATAGTCTTCCATGTTAAATCAACAGCGCCACCTGGAGTTGCATATATGAAGTAATCCTTCCCCGTGTAGTTCTGTATCCTGTATTGGCCCAGAAGTATTTCTGTAGCTTGTATGGAAACATATGCTTTTTTGTGTAAATAAAACAACATCTCGTTTGAATATGTGTAATGTTGGTTGGAGCAACTGTAGTCCCCAAAATCTGAAGAATTTATTAAATTAATATTCAAGGTACTTGTCATACCAACCCAACCATTATGCATCTTCTCAAACGTTGTCTTGATTTTGGTTTGGTTACCAGTTGAAGTTAAACCTCTTTCTCTCATAGACCACAGTATATTCATTGAGAGTGAGGTACGAATACTTGCAGCACAGTATAAGTTTACACTTTCTCCGATGCTACGAAAAAACACTTCACGACGATAAGGGGGCATTTTACCATTTCCATTCACAAGTTGAAGTTTTTGTATACTATTAGTTTGATAAGTTTTCTTTCCTGTCCTAAGGAACAAACTCTGGTCCAAGGCAAAGGTTCTATACAATGTGTTTGTCTCGCTTAAATTCATCTCAATGGGAAATTGTTCATGGTCAGTAGAGGACCATGCTGTTAAAAATTCCCCTTTGCTTTCCTTGATGACGCTTAGGTGTTCCACAATATTTAAGAGTAGAACGTATAACAAATGAAGAAACAAGCATGCATGAACCACAGTGACGCATATAAACAATAATATTCTCCAGTGTTTGTACCTTTGAACTATGGACAGCAAAAAAGAAAATATGAATCGTAAAACTGAAAAAATGATTAAAAAGATATTTTTCCACGGAATTTGTAGCATAATATCGTCAGATATCCCAGCATTCATATTTATGTACCTCACAACAAAGGGAATTAGACAAACCATACTGTGATAAATGTAGTAAGGCCGATAACACTGAATCTGGAGTCTTGAGACGCGCCTAAATGTAGGTTCAAATGCTAGACCCGTTATGATGACGCACAGGAAGGAATAAATGATATATAAACACAATCTAAACGTTCCATATGTTCGAACGGGTTCTGTTGTTTCTCCATAGAATGAATATTCATGAATTATTTCTAGATATGAGCGTTCATCCAAAGATCCACAGACATAAAGAACAACCGGAGTCAGGAGGACCAATGCTAACAAAATTACACCGTTAACGAAATCTATTCTCTTCATTGTTGTTCACTGCAAAGAAAGAGAAAAGTATGTATTTATCAAACTCAGCGATGATTTACCAATATATACAATTTGATAAATTTTCAAAACGTCCTGGAATGTAAAATGAGAATTAAAATATGCAAAGAACAAGCTCAAACAGCGAAATAAAGATACATGAGGTATTTAGCCTTAACGATCACCCGAATACCACCCAATGGAGAACATATTGTGTAAGTGCTTCATTGCATCATGCAATTTTGTATCTTTTAAGCTTTGACAACCTGATGTCATAACTTTTGTTTATATCAAAAACACATTTAAACTTTTCTGATGTTTGTTTATTTCAAAATTATGCTGGACTGGATAAATATTTCTCAATATTTAGGGTTGACATCACCAAGTGGTTCAGGGTCAGACACATTGTCTGATTATAAGCAACTTTTGTGTCTATTCTTCTAATACCTGTATAGTGCTCAGAGAATTCATTTCTTTTTGTTATCAGTGACATTGACTATGTCTTTAGTTCAGAGTCCGGACACAATGGCTTTTTACAAAGTTGTGACCATGCATTCATCTTAATTTTCTCACTGGTGACGTTGACTTTAGCTAGTTGTCCTTAAATTACTTACGGACCAGGAACCGTTCTCTGCCTACGTCCTACAATCAATATTTAAACATATTTTATTGAGAAACTCAATAGGATCAATATTTATGCCAAATACAAACGTCTGAAGTCTAAGGTCTCTTAATTACAAAGTCATCATCTTGACAAATATTTTTAACTCTGTTTTACACTGACCTGAGGAGAGAGAGGAAAAGAAGAAAAGGGAATAGGAAAGGAGGAGGAGGAAAGGTTGATCACACCCGCACGCACAAACACAAACACACTTTTTGCAAAAAAGGAAATTTTACCTATGATAATAGTGATAAAGTTCTATATGTAATGTAGGAAAATGTACGAGTACTTAGATGTTGCAATTTTGAACAAAGTTGTTATGAAGACATCATCATAGAAAATAGACCTGTTTTCTCGCAAAACTATTTTAAAAAGTCTTTTGAAGAACCTCACCAACAAACGAACCTTTTACTGGTGGAGTTTTTCGACAACAAGCACAACAAATCCAGTATGGTATCATTATTAAAACATGGCGTCTGTGTTGAATAACACAGTTAAAAATACACGTGGTCTCGTGCTCAACTTTGAATAGACACCCGCTTCATTTGAGTAATCTATTATTACATTTCTCGTTTCATTTCTTGATTATGTTGTTGTACTAATTTTTAAAATCATAATGGAAATAAATGTCATGAAGTAAAATAATTATTGTTAATAAAACGAATAATAATCATAATTAATAAATTTAAAAAAAAACAACATCACCGTCGATGGGCTCGAACTCGCGCAAAAAGGTATATATACGTCGGTAAAAACACTTCCATGCTACCTCATGCGCCACAGCAGACACGATACTTTTGATGTTAAATTTGGGACATACGTTACAACAATACTTTTCGGGTACTCGAGGACTTTTTTCTACATTTTCACCCCCACGGCAGTGGTGCCCATGAAAATTTCATTGTGCTAATGATTCTGCAATTCACAACAAATCTGGAAATGTTTAATTTGTTCATGGACACAACTGCCATCATGCTCTTTGAAGGGAAAGTACTGTCACAATTGACCACAAATATGAGAAAACAATGTCATTTGCCATATATGTCTTCCAACAGTCTGTTGGAATTCCAATGGGGACGGATAGTGTTCCTTTGTTAGCTGATCTGTTTTTATACTCCTATGAAACATAATTTATTCAAAAACTTCTACGTGAGAAGAAAAAATCTCTTGCTGTGGCCTTCAATTCGACAATTAGATATATCGACGACGTTTTATCTATTAACAATAATAATTTTCATTCATGAACTGAACTTTAAATCGAGGCAAGCTACTGACAAACAAGTTAATGGTACAGGAGTTTCAACAGTCTCGATTGAAGTCAGCATTTCGCAAATTCTATGGTCGTTATAACGATCTAGTTCGTCAATACAACCTATCATTGAGTCACATGCTGTCTGACGTGTTTCATACCGATTGTTAGGCCGTTCTTGGCACACTGATTTTGACTACGGATAACTCCGTTTACCTGATCGGGGTATAGGGCTCACGGCGGGTGTGACCGGTCGACAGGGGATGCTTACTACTCCTAGGCACCTGATGTCACTCCTGGTGTGTCCAGGGGTCCGTGTTTGTCCAACTATCTATTTTGTATTGCTCATAGGAGCTATGAGATTGATCACTGTTCGTTATCTTCACCTTTCATATGTCGATTCAATATATCCCAGTGAACCCGTAGCTTCTCCATCGTCAACTTCCCATATCTATCTAGCAATATTCCATTAACACCTGCATATGGTATTTATATATCTAAACTGATGTGACTAAGAGGAGTAAGCATCCCCTGTCGACCGGTCACACCCGCTGTGATCCCTATATCTTGATCAGGTAAACGGAGTTACCCGTAGTCAAAATCAGTGTGTCAAGAAAAGCCTAACAATCGGTATGAAACACGTCAGACAACGTTTGACCCAGTGATAGGTTGTATTGGCAAACTAGATTGTTATAAAGACCATAGAATTTGCGAGATGCTTACTTTAAACGAGACTGTTGAAACCCCTGTACCATCAACTGGTTTGTCAGTAGTTTGTCTCGATTTAAAAAGACCATACGCAGAACAAGCTCTTGCGTATCGAATCAGTTGAGAGATATTAACACCATATGCATTTTTAAAAGTAGATGAAACCCTATATAGGGCTCACGGCGGGTGTGACCGGTCGACAGGGGATGCTTACTCCTCCTAGGCACCTGATCCCACCTCTGGTATATTCAGTGCTCCGTGTTTGCCCATGCAACTCTCTATTTTGTATTGTTTATAGGAGTTATGAGATTGATCATTCTTCGTTATCTTCACCTTTGATTTTGTGCTAAAATCCTGACGTACCTCAGTTATCTCAATTTGATCAAAATGAAGTCCCGCCAGAGTTCTAACATCACAAACATGACATTTGTCGCTATTTTCGATGTTTTGTCATAAAATGGTTATTCTCACACAGTTTTTCTTTTAGAAAACATCGATCGGAGGCTGGAATAAATTTCACATTTACACAATAGATATATCCTCCCCAGTACATTCATACGATTAAAATAAGTTTTTCAAAAAGTGTATTCAACGCTGTGTTCTATGTTTTCTAAACAAAATAGGTATTTTAACTAAATTTGAGAAAAACTCACTGATATTATGTACTCTAAAATTACCGTAAATATCGAAGATAAATTGTGTAAAACTGTATTGGGTAAGATTTCCTACATGAAATGAAGGAAGATTTAGTATTCCATTGAAGATTAAAGGTTTTACGTGGATCCAGTAAGGTTATTATCATACATGATAGCTCATTCAGAATTTTGAAAGAGACCTCAATGAAAGATAAAGATAAAGAACAGTGATCAATTTCATAACTCCTATAAGGAATACAAATAGAGAGTTGGGCAAACACGGACCCCTGGATATACCAAGTGCAATATAGCCAAAGAAAAAGAAGTATATAAGTAAAGTTTCAAACCTTAGAATTTCGCGAAAAACCCAGAGCTGCACATTTCTACTGTGTCCTTTTGTTTTTCATGTTTTCTCGTAACGCTGTCTACGGAGGGACCAATAAAAACACACATACTTTCGTTTTACGTGTGACATTGTGACCTACGGAGGGACATACGGGTTAAAACCCGCTGCAAAGTGTACTTTTGAATAAAGTATAAAAGTTTTTTGATTAGTGACTGACTTTCCTTTGAAATGTCGTTATTCTCATATGTTTTGATAAAAGTTATGAAATTCTTCGTTATGATAGCTCTGCATCTTCGCAAGCCAAGTGTCCGATTCGCTTACTCTCATCTACCATTAACACCTGCATATGGTATTTATATCTCTAAACTGATGTGACTAAGAGGAGTAAGCATCCCCTGTCGACCGGTCACACCCGCCGTGAGCCCTATATCCTGATCAGGTAAACAGAGTTATCCGCAGTCAAAATCAGTGTGCCATGAACGGCCTAACAATCGGTATGAAACACGTCAGACAGCATTTGAAACAATGATAGGCTGTATTGGCAAACTAGATCGTTATAACGACCATAGAATTTGCGAAACGCTGACTTTAAACGAGACTGCTGGAATCCCTGCACCATCAACTTGTTTGTCAGTAGCCTGCTTCGATTTAAGAAATGACCATAAGCAGAACAGGCTCCTTCGTATCGAATCAGTATGTGTTGCTTCTTTCTTGACACAAATATTTTCTTGGACACAGTACAAATTTTTGATTGATTGACTAATTTATTGGGTTGGGTTTTTTTTTATGTCTCGTCGAGAATTTTTCACTCGTACTGAGACGTCACCAGCTGTAGGTGAAGTACCACAATTTTAGACATGCTTAGCGCTCAGGGCCGTAGCAATGAGGGTTCTTTATCGTGTGAACGCCTGTCGCGACACGGGACCTCCGTTTTTAAAGTCATGTCCGAAAGACTCATGATTATCACTTCTAAATGCCGAGCGTTTGGCGAAGCATCTCCACAAGTCAAGGATTATTGCTTCGTTAGTGCGAGGTAACGAATCAATAATCCGCGATTTGTGAAGATGTTGGCAAAGGAGCAATCGCTATCTATTTTAACGTCTTAGGTTTGAGCGGGACTGGAACTCATGACCTCCCGGTATGATTCTTGCTAACACATTCAATACTGCAACCAGGGGCGGATCCAGGAATTGCGGTTACTGGGGGTGCCACTTTATGAGGCAGGGGGTCTGGGGCCGCCTTGAGGGTGCGTATATAAAAGGGCCTGGGGGGGGGGGACGAATTCCCAGAAGCTCCTGGATTTTATAGATTTTATAGGGCTTGAAATATGTCTCCTATTTAAAAGTTATTTGTACTATTTTCTATCATTTTTAATAATGTGAAATTAATAAAGTGACGCAAATTTTAAGGGTTTCTGGAAATTTTTTAGTAACAAATCAGAAGATTTGGTCATTTATTTCTCCGAGAGTGGAAGAAATTATTGCTTCTTTTATTGTTTAGTACATTTTTCTAAACAAGATACCATGATTTACCTTAAATTAGAAAATTTTAGAGGGGGCGCACGCCGACTGCGCCCCCCCCCTTAAATCCGCTACTAGGTATGTTCACGACTAAGACGTATCCTAAGTATGTCTTAGGACACGCCCTAGTCTTATGTCAGGTTTTCGAAGCATTCCTAAATTCAGGACATGTCCTAAATTCATCCTAACTTTAAGACACCATAACCCTTGTCCTAAGATCATCCAAGTTTGTATAAACATGGCTACAGCCATTATATTGAAGCAAACAGCTCACCGAAACCGTTACTGGTTACCAATTCTTTAAGTTCTTTTACCAATTTCTGGGAAGTGTCAGTGTTTTTACAAAAGTCAGCAGAACATAACTTGATACATGATGGTTGGTCATAAACCAAACTATTATTTAATTGATCGTTAAATCACCTATTATGAAGTAGGATTTCACCATAGAAAAAGTGACACAAGCTTTGAATTTTTTTTTTGGTTTCTTTGTGCTTTTTCAGAAATGATAAAAAAGTATTTTGTTTGCAAATAGATATCAAATATAAATATCTAATAAAATATGCCTTACAAGACTCAAATAGACGTTCTAATTTTTTGTATAAAAATATTTATAAAAATTATATCGATTATTTATTAGCTCACCTGGGGCAACGGCGTGTCGTCGTAAACTTTCCATATTTCCGACTTCTTCTCAAGAACCACTAGGCCAATTTCAACCAAACTACAAAGCATCCTTGGGTGAAGGGCTTTCAAGTTTGTTCAAATGAAGGGCCATGTCCCTTTCAAAGGGGAGATAATCACAAAAATGCAAAAATAGGGTGGGATCATTTAAAAATCTTCTTCTCAAGAACCACTGGGCCAGAAAAGCTGAAATTTACATGAAAGCTTCCTGACATAGTGCGGATTCAAGTTTGTTAAAATCATAGCCCCCGGGGGTTGGATGGGGCCACAATAGGGGATCAAAATTTTACATACAAATATATAGGAAAAATCTTTTAAAATCTTCTTCTCAAGAACCACTGGGCCAGAAAAGCTGAAATTTACATGAAAGCTTCCTGACATAGTGTAGATTCAAGTTTGTTCAAATCATGGCCCCCCAGGGGTTGGATGGGGCCACAATAGGGGATCAAAGTTCTACATACAAATATATAGGAAAAATCTTTAAAAATCTTCTTCTCAAAAACCACTGAGCCAGAAAAGCTGATATTTACATGAAAGCTTTCTGACATATTTCAGATTTCAGTTTGTTAAAATCATGGGCCTCAGGGGTAGGATGGGATCACAAGGGGGGATCAAAGTTTTGCATACAAATATATAGGAAAAATCTTTAAATATGAGCCTAGCTGACTCAGGTGAGCGATGTGGCCCTTAGGCCTCTTGTTATAATTTTTAAGATGTGCGACTATAATCTTGAAAACGCATGTAATTTGGATAAAGGATATATACTCGTATAGGGCTCACGGTGGGTGTGACCAGTCGACAGGGGATGCTTACTCCTCCTAGGCACCTGATCCCATCCCTGGTGTGTCCAGGGATGCGTGTTTTAAAATTGCCAAACTCTATTTTGTATTGCTTATAGGAGTTATGAGATTGATCAGTATTCGTTATCTTCACCTTTTCATATTAGACTAATATATTTGAAGAAGAAATTGACAATATACCGGTCCTACAATTGGAAAATACAAACGGAACAGGATTAAGCACATCAGAGTATTAATTGCAGCAATCTACAATATCAAAACGTTTTTAAAAAATATATATCGACGACGTTTTGTCCTGTGGGGATCCGGGTAAGAATAGGACCTCAGTACCCCCTTGCTTGTCGTAGAAGGCGACTAAATGGGGCGGTCCTTCGGATGAGACCGCAAAAACCGCGGTCCCGTGTCACAGCAGGTGTGGCACGATAAAGACCACTCCCTGCTCAAAGGCCATAAGCGCCGAGCATAGACCTAAATTTTGCAGCCCTTCACCGGCAGTGGTGACGTCTCCATATGAGTGAAATATTCTCGAGAGGGACGTTAAACAATATTCAATCAATCAATCGACGACGTTTTATCTATCAACAACAGGCCTAATCGTTTTCGTTCATATGTCGATTCGATATATCCCAGTGAACTTGAAATAAAACACCACAGAATCTTCCACCATAAATGTTCACGACAAATTAACAACTCAACTTATTGACAATCGGAATGACTTCAGCTTCTCCATCGTCAACTTCCCATATTTATTTTGTCCATTATCACCTACCAGGTATACATATGGTGTTTATGTCTCTCAACTGATTCGATACGCAAAAGCTTGTTTTGCCTACGATCAGTTTTTAAATAAAGACAGGCCACTGACAAATAAGTTGAGGTTACAAGGGTTTGAACAGTCTTGTTTAAAGTTAACATTCTGCAAATATATGGTCGTTACGAGTATACCGATCTAATTTACCAATACAACCTATCATTGGGTTTCATACCAATTGTTAAGTCGTTCATTATACGCTGATCTTGATTGAGATATGTAGATCAGTACCCGATGCTACATTTGATGGCTCAGCTAGGGTACTTCAGTATACGGATAAGTACTGTGTAGTTCTTGCTTATTTTTTCATACGCGATAGATGAATGGGCAATGATAAAAATCTTTTATTTATGGGTATTAAAATTAAGGTGAAGAATGTATCATGTTGTAAAGAAGAAGACAGATCAATAGGAGGGCACAAGTTGACGGGTCGACGAGTTGACAGATTGACAGGTCGACGGGTTGACAGATTGACGGGTTGACAGGTGAGAGTTTGTGTCGGTACATATTGTAATCGGTAGAAGGAGTAGTACAACAACTGTTTATCTATACAGGTTTCACACCTCCTGTTTTACAAACGTTGGACAATTACACGTATTGTCCTTTAAATCGGAGATCTAACTCCGTAATAAAACAATATTAACACTTGTCGATCTGACAATTTTGGTCACCCATTGATGTAATGGTCATGTAAGGGTTACCTTCGGTCACCCATAGATGTAATAATCATGTAAAGGAAACCTTTGGTCACCCATAGATGTAATAATCATATAAAGGAAACCTTTGGTCACCCATAAATGTAATATTCATGTAAAGGAAACCTTTGGTCACCCATAAATGTAATATTCATATAAAGGAAACTTTTGGTCACCCATAGATGTAATATTCATATAAAGGAAACCTTTGGTCACCCATTGATGTAATAATCATATAAGGAAACCTTTGGTCACCCATATATATAATAATCATATAAAGGAAACCTTTGGTCACCCATATATATAATAATCATATAAAGGAAACCTTTGGTCACCCATAGATGTAATAATCATATAAAGGAAACCTTTGGTCACCCATAGATGTAATATTCATATAAAGGAAACCTTTGGTCACCCATATATATAATAATCATATAAAGGAAACCTTTGGTCACCCATAGATGTAATAATCATATAAAGGAAACCTTTGGTCACCCATAGATGTAATATTCATATAAAGGAAACCTTTGGTCACCCATATATATAATAATCATATAAAGGAAACCTTTGGTCACCCATATATATAATATTCATATAAAGGAAACCTTTGGTCACCCATAGACGCAATGCTTATTAGAGGGTTACCTTTGGTATACCTAGTTGTACATATTGTATAATTTCACATAGAAAGGTGTCCTGAGGTGACCGACATTTCAGGATGACCTGAATGAGGTGTACTAAGATTTAAGGTAATACCTAAAGTAATCAATCTATTAAATAAAAACCTCACCATATCTCGGACTTGGTACCGACAAAATGTACATATACATTAATATTTGGACAGGTTTAGGTGGGTTTTTTTTCTGCTTATCTTACGAGTTTTCTTTGAAATGATTTACTGGAAATTATTTGAATTGAAAGTGTATAGTACATGTACATTAACTACAATTATCATAATTATGAGAAGGGAATCTAGACACAGAAAGTCTATTGTAAAGTATACAATATTTTTCACAATTTAACTTTATTCTTTAAGAGCTAATTAATTCATTTAAGTTTTTAAATGTATTTCATGGTATATAATTTTGTAAAATTGTCGTTGTCTGCGCAGTACAGAACGTTATCGGGCATAGTGTGACTAGGAGACACCCTGTCTGTGTGTCTGTGAACACTTACTAGTATTTATCACAGTATTGATGCAACATCAGCGTCCCCCCCCCCAACCGCACTCCAGACTTACACTGACAGTACCAATGTTTAATGGGGTTTTCCTCGCCTGGTGCATCATACTGTACCCAGATTCCGGTTAGCTTCCTGTGTGATAATACTTTTAGTACGTCTTCAGGCGTACACAGGGCGTGTGTACTACTCTCTAATGACAGCATCTAGTTTTTACTGCTGTTCCGTAAACTTAACTTCTGTGGTAGAACTCGTTAGAAATAGGGACCAAGAACCAACTACATGTACATGTAATATGCGACAATTCGTTTTAAATACATCATGGGAGTTCTGCAGAAGATAGATACAGGATCTTCACTGTTTCTCTTGTATAGTAGTAAGCTACATGTATATGGGGTGTTTTGTATCAAAACTAGTAGGTTGGTTTTTTTTAAAGCAGTAATTGTAATACTGAATAGTTTTTGTACAGTTTCTTATTTCTAAGTAAATACATTTAATGGGTATACAACACAGAACGTTCCTTTCTCGTTGAAACTTTTAATTAATTGAATTACAACAGATTCCGATTATTTTAGACATCCAAAAGTTCATAAATTCTCTGTAAATGAATGTACTTATTATAAGATCTTTAATAGTGGGAATTTGTTATTTTTTGGTGATAAGACAACACACAGTCGGGTTACATCCAATGACCAATGTACACAGGGAATTCACTCAAACTGATATTGGACCGTTTGGATTCCTGCACTACCGTTAAGTGATCATGTTCCAATAACCTCCCCGAGATAATATTTTGACGTGTTGACTCACAACGATAAGAATATTTATCCATACACAAATAGCGCTGCCGTATGCCATGTAAAAAAGACATTAATTATTTTATGTTCGGTCTGTGTAAATTGAACCCAACCCATCTTTCGTAATTCGGAAAATGAAATAAAAAATGCTCGTTCTATGTTGTTCTACGCCTCAAACAAGAAAGGTCATGAGTATGAATACACATTTGTAGAATTTCAATATGCGCCATTATAAAATATGTTGTGCAGTTTGAAGTAATGTTGAGAAATTTATTCCAGTAAAGAACTCCAATGTCATAAATCTATAGACATGTACCTGATAAACATCAAAGATACCTGCTTTAAAGTCTTTCGTCATAAATCTTTTTTCATTTCTTCAAGATCAAACATAGAGAATATAGGAGGTTTTTCATTATGTTTTTGTTGTCAAAACTCTTAAATCTATAACCTTTATGAATGAAATTGTTTAAATTTCCACATCAAATAAGGGTGAATCAAAAAATTTTTTGAGGCAGACTATGTTAAGTTGAGTTTTGATTATTCATTATTATTAACAGTTCCTAATAATACGGGTACATCTGGGGGAGACGTTTGTTTTTCATAAAAACAATCTAGGATATACGACTCTGAAAGCTAATTTAGCGATAGATAGCGCATACTAAATTTTTCAAAACCATTTTCTCTACTTCAAATTTTAAGCAACTTGAGAATTAACAAGAAACGCTTTTATGGGCTTCCAATAGATAAATATTGGTATAGCACTATTGTATTATTTTATCATAATTACGAAGTGTGAGTATTTAGTAGGGTACAGGTGCGTTGTAATATTTCTACCTGCCCATTGACAAAGATTGAGAATTGGACACCCTGTTAACATACCCCTAAGATATTTCACGAGACGGGTGAAAGGGCGAAGTAATTACAATAGTCGGACCTGCTTTATCAATGACAGGGCTAAGAAATTCTGTTTGACCAAGTCCTTGGTGATTTTAGAGAGGCGTTTTATCTACGTCCCCCTAGGAGTGAAACACACCGCCCACGCATGCACACTTTTTTGCATGCATTTTCCCGTTTCTATGACGTGCAGTGACAGAAAAAATCAAACATTTTTTTAATATGCATTTTAAACACGTCCTCATTAGAATGTGTGCAGTGCATTTGTCATATCTTAGGGTGTGGTGGGTACATTCCTCTGTTGACGAGCCCACACAATTGTAATTATATCGATATCGATTTATCCCTGAATTCCTAGCGGCTACAGAAGGAATCCCTATTTCGGACCTGTCAAAGCGAGGCGACATACCTCCTCAAATGAATTATTAGCCATTTCACATTTTGATGTCGAAATGAACGGAATTTTCTTCACCGTAGGATTTACCGTTTCTTTTTTACTTGGGGTAAGATTTCATGTTCTAGAAAAAAACACGCAGTAATATTAGTTTTCGAATGCTTTGTAATAAAGGTTTCATAGAGATTCTTTGTAGTTTTTGAATTCCCTTCGCGGAGATAAATTCAAAAGTGTATGCTTGTGTCTCTACCCTAAACCTCTTAACATAAAAGATTTGCAATATTTTCCTATACATTTAAATAACTAATTACATTAAATACATTTCCATGTTAATTAAAATTTTAATGGTACAAAAAAGAGTATATATTACTGATGTTAACAATCTAATTAGACTTCTTTAAAAAACGTAAATTTTTGTTTTTAGCTTTTAGCTGCAAAAAACAATAGTCAGAAAATGCTATAGTATGTTTTATTTTGAGGTACAACATGAAATGATATATTCTTTTATCTTATAGATGGAAGTGAAATAAACTATATACATGTATTTAGATATTCGCTCGATCACTGTCTCGTTTTTCTTGTCTGTTTTGAAAATTCCATGTGCCAACTGATCAGTCAAGATTACATCTATATCATATTTCATATTTAAATCTATATCATATTCCATGATATATAAATCTATATCATATTCCATGATATTTAAATCTATATCATATTCCATGATATATAAATCTATATCATATTCCATGATATTTAAATCTATATCATATTCCATGATATATAAATCTATATCATATTCCATGATATTTAAATCTATATCATATTCCATGATATTTAAATCTATATCATATTCCATGATATATAAATCTATATGATATTCCGTGATAAGTAAATCTATATCATATTCCTTGATATATAAATATATGTCATATTCCATGATATTTAAATCTATATCATATTCCATGATAAATAAATCTGTATCATATTCCATGATATGTAAATCTATATCATATTCCATGATAAATAAATCTATATCATATCCCATAATAAATAAATCTTTATCATATTCCATGATGAATAAATCTGTATCATATTCAATGATAAATAAATTTATATCATATTTCAAGATAAATAAATCTATATCATATTTCATGATAAATAAAGCAATGTCATATTTCATATCATAGTTCATGATATATGGATTTTCATTAGTTATGAGGATATGAACATAGTAATAAAATTAACTCACAAAATTCAACGACGATAGTGAAGATTGTGTCCTATTCGCGAAACATACATTTGTAGTTGAAAAATATAAATGCACTGTTGGTTATTGAACAGTCAAATCAACAGAGATTTTTCTTCCTAGCGAAATGAGTGAAGCTTATGGGAACGATTAGGATTAAGTTAATATTCCTTAAAAAACACTATTCAACTATTGATGTTTAACTAAAATATCTAAATACAATGTTTATTGTAATTTCAACGTATTTTACAATTATTCTCCATCTAAATACTGTAAAGAATTATGATGGTCTAATTCTCAAACAAAAAAACAAAATAGATGCACGTGACAACAGGTCAGATGACTGATGAGGACCGCACGAAATGAAATGATGATTACACCCGCTGCTTACAATGATATATCGAAATGTCTTAATTGTACATATACTGACCCCAGATAACCCGGCTAAAGGTAATACAGTCCTAAACAAATTTTCCAATTCGTACATGACAACTTAGTTATTGTGGATGCATATCTGAAATTCCACATGAGATTTAGTTAATACATTATTACCGTAGCTCACCTAGACCAAGTATTAACGTAATCAAAGCCGTTATTTGACGTCCATCTTCGTCCTTCGACGTCAACCTTTTTCTTTCTTCAAAAGGTAATCTACTTCCGGTTCGCTGGGTCAGCATCTACATGAAGTTTTGACTTGAGTGATCTTTACGGTCTCTTTCAAAATATTTGCAAGTTAATTTTCATCCCGGTTGATCAACCAAATTCCTCAAGACTTTAAGAAAAATGGCACAGCAATAACCTTCTTTAAGGAGGTATACTACATCGTCATAATGGCTGACTTCCTTTTGAAACATGAATGAAAATATAAATATCAGCAATTCTATTCATTAATCTATTCATTAAAAGTTATTGCCTAAGCAGGTTAGCACGTCCACTGCTGAACTGTAGATTGCAGGTTCCAGTTCACTAGGGATTTTAATTTTTTTTTCCAGATTGCTTTCTCCTAATTCTGCATTTTTTGACTAAGTAAAGTAAATTTGAAAGTTTTCAATTTCAGAATATTGTTGTACATATCCTCCAATTTCCATCCATCTCAAAGGACCTTCCCACTTTAGCTGTAGCTTGTGGTCCCTTTTTACCATCCTTCTTTTCAAAGAAAAATTGATTTATCTATTATACTCTTTGGTAAATATCAAAAACTGATATATCCCCAGTAAGTGAAGTCCTTTTCTCCTGGGATATTGGACAATAATGGCGGAAAACTAAATTTTAAATGGTCACCCTTAGCCTGAAAACTACAAAATTACTACCTGAGGTCAATACAGGTAAATGAGGTAAAAAGAAAATATGAAAAATTTTTGCAGATTTTTATTGTATTTATTTTTATGAATTTGATAACCAGCACAGGATTGTCTATAATAGACCTCTTTTTTTTTCTAGAAAATTATCTACTGACCCAAGTGTATCCAGACTTTAACGAAATTATGCAGTTCTCGTCCCCTTTGTGACACTGTTATACGGTTATTCAATGTTAAACAGGAGTGTCACCGTTAATAAAAAGATATTGTTCACCAGAACAAACCACTATAAATCTAATGTTATCAAACCGATTTTGCCTGGATTACGGTTCACAGTGAGTTCTTTGTTGTCAAACCAACATGGTTGTTATTGCTGAAATAAATTCCATAAATGTGTGTTATTCTAAAGATTAGGCTAGGGTGGTTGTCTGTTAATTACAGATGTTTCATTTTCAAAATCAGTATAAAGACATTATGTTGGATTTATTTGTGTTAAAACCCTGTAATTGAGATCCGAATCAGAGCTGTATACGATAGTCCTGTTAATATTGGGGTGTATATGTATGTATATCTCTGACACACATCCTGTAAGTTTAGTTACGTAGATGATTTTCATATTGTAAATTTTTAATTTACCGAGTGGCAGCAAATACAAAATTTACAAAACATTAACACAAACACGCATACGACATAACGATATTTCTTCACAAAACCTGGTTGTTCAATCCAGGTGAGCACCTCGGATCCCGTGGCCCTCTATAAAAGTAAATCTATCACGATCTTCCAACGTTGTATTTTGGGAGGTGAAGATTATTAAATGAATTGATAATGTTAGATTGAAGAGATCTTTTTACTCATCTGAAGCGTAATTATAGGGCCGATCGGGCAAATCATTTTTGGAAAATAATGGCTATGTATACAGTATATTTAACCACAACGACAAATACTTTGTAAATGCAAAAAAAAAAAAAAAAAAAAAAATTGAATTTTGAATGAAAAAAATGTAAACAATATGTAATTTTTACCCTAAATTCCACAGAATTTATTATTTACTTCGTACGGTTTAACAAATTTCAAACTAAAACTTCAAAAAATAAAGTTTGTATGTAAAGTATACCTGTACATGTGTACTCAGTATTGTAATATCAACTGTTCATTCATTTAACTTCTTTACATTGAAAAGTATCAAGAAATAAACACATTATCGGAAATCTGACGAATGACGTCTCAAGAAACATTGAAACATCAAATTTTCATCATCAGTTTAAAATACAGTGCAGAGAGAGAGAGGGGGGGTAGGTGAAAAGTTTATTTACATATTATTTGATGGTCATGAGTACAATGGTGAGTTTATTGCACTTCTTAACGGTGGAGGAGGGTGTGTGTGTGTTAGGGACTACTCTTTTTAATAGTTCAAATACAGTAAAACACGGTTATAGCGAAGTGTTTGGAACAAACAATATTCATTTTCTCCAAAAAGTTCATAATATTTTTTTTAAACTACAGAGAATTAAAATCACTGTAAACGTGCATTCATCAAAAGTGTGTTCGTTGTAGCCGTGTTTCACTGTACAGAGTAAAATAGGTGTTTTATCATACACATGATTAGCTGCAGAACTGTAGCTCTCTGAAAAAAATATTGGGACAGATCAGATATGTCCCAATATTTTTTCAAAAAGCTTCAGTTCTGTAGCTAACAGAAGATATATACAATGTAAATGTAGCATAGAGAGTTAAACCCCTTTTCTGTAATTTGTTGAGGATTAAGAAAACCACGAAACTTGACTAGTATAATTGAAAAAAACTGGGGTTTGTTATCTCATAATCAAGAATAAATCATCTTGTAACTTCGACAAAATACTGTACATATTATCAAGACATTCCAAGTTACTGAGCTCGCAATAAGTAACGAGATTTTACGTGACTGTTTCACAAAGCTATGGTCACCAATTTAACCTATTTGGGATGAAGAAGAGTCAATCTAAAAGACGTTGATGTTAACCACCTTTTGAAATTGTATGACAAAGTAATATTACGTGCGGATCACACTTTTTGCACTACGTAGGTTCTATGGGATCGATCAGCAAAGCTGGCCGTGCATTCAGTTGAAGCATACTGGATGACTTAATTAATTGCTTAAGCTTTTTGTTTCTTGGAGGAGTATATGCCTCTCTTGGACTAGCCTCTCCAGTTGATTCCACTTAAAATCCTTCCTTCTCCATCTTTGTCGCAACACTCCTCCGTTAGGTGTCCTTTGACCTCCTCCAAGGCCGTTTTCCTTGAAGGTTCTGCTGACGTGCCTGCCGATTGATGAAAGTTCTCTGCTATTATAAAAGTATGGACATTTCTAATTTCATTGGGGATTGCTGTGTTCTCTCTCATTTAGTATTTTTTCAGGTAATCTGATGTTTAGAAGACGTATAAGCTTTTCTATTTCCGGTTCTGATTTTGATGTTCTGTACTCATTGCAGGCTTTTGAGGCTGTTTGTTCTGGTGCTCTTGTTTTGCTGTTGTTTAAGGCCTCCTAAGTTTCTTTCTAGTGTCTCTGAGGAGACTCCACTTTTGGTTTGCCACTGATCGATGTTTCACATCCAGATGTAATTTACCTTGTTTGATCTGATGCCAGTCCTCTTGAATACTATTTCATATAAAGGGAAATTACTACCGCTCTTATTGTACAATACACCATACACTTCAATAAAAAAAAAAAAAAAAAAATTGACGTAGTCCCATAATGTGTATAAGATTTATAAAACATATTAAAGATTAGTTGTCGCTCATAAACATGGTTCAGATGATTTATTTCAACATTTTCCTATTTAAGATTGGCAATCCGGCATGTAATGCTAGAGAGCTGCATATTTCTATCACTCTCTTGCGATGCGATCCTTAAACTTGGTCATTTATCCGGCCTTGTAGACACACGACCATTTCATTTCAGAAAAATTTGACTAAAGGTGAAGTTCCCTTTTGAAGTCACTGGACCTATTCTCTCTAGAGAGGTGAACAAGCGTAGTCTACATTCACATGCCTGTCCATTCTAAACAGAATACCACTGGACCGAAATCGAAATTTACGTCATCCATTTGCCTTTCATATTTATAAAACACTAAAAACCAACAACACTCAACACCCAAAGTGTCGGATCTAATAGTAGATAAGAGGTCAAATAAATAGGGATATGAAAAACACTAAAAATGACCAACGACACGAACAACAGAATGGTCAATACTTATATTTATAAATCTATTTCGTTATACCTCTTGAAACGTAAGAAAATTTCAGTGACAAGAAAAATACAACAAAGGGAGATAACGATTTCTGAACTTTCGTTAGAAATTTGATCAATAGACCGATAAGTGCTGTAATACTTGGAAGATTAAGAAGTAAGATGCATGAGGGCACACTTCATGAAGCGCGTTAAGTTTTTTTGTAGTTCATTACCCCCATCCCCCACCCCACCCCAATGAAGTTTATTTCTTGCACTAGTATTTACATTCTGCTTTGATTTACTAGTATGTCGGAATTCCCAGTCGTTAAAATCTACTTGTTCTATATTTATCTAAATTCATATGCGCAATCTATACAACTGCGACACATTCATGGGGATATGGCTATTATATCAAATGCAAAGAAAAATTCATGAGGGTATGCGTATGAACTGCGACACTAAAATACGTCAGCATACTTCATGAAAATATGCTGTGTGAAGCGTTGCAGTTCATACCCTCAGGAATTTTTTTAAAAATTGAATTTATTTCTATATTTACAGATTACTGCTATTTCTGTCGGAATTCCCAGCCCTTAAAATAGTCATTCTAAATTTATCGAGATTCAGACGCACAATGTTCACAATTATGAGGAAATGACTATCATTTCAAAGTATCGAAGGCAGAAATATTGGAAATGTGAATATTTTCATATGTCGGTTACTTTCAGGCTGTGGTGAGTACTGGACAGTTTGCTGTAAGACTTCACTCGTACGACAACCCACAGGGAACGGACTACGATGGAACCTGCTGTGATTCTGATGTGGCTAAATGTCAACTGGACAAGTGTGATTTTAAATTCGATATATGCATAGGGTAAGTACATATGTATAAGCCAAGGTGGGTTTGGGGGGGGGGGGGGGGGAGTTCCCATCTATGAGTATTTCCTCATAGCAGAAATGAGTCCTGGAAAAATACGGAATCACAGGATTTTCTACATTTGTGAATCAACCGAGGGAATTTCATGGAAAGTCTAGAATTACAATTTGAAGATACTTTTTTAAATACTTCATTCCGGAATAATAGCTCGTATCTGGTTTAATTAATAGCTGTTTTCTATTTTGACAAAATGGCGGGAAATATTGCATCATTTTTCTTTATGTATAGAAAAGATCGTGGAGGGCATGACTGCACATATGGAAAGAAGCAGATTATCGCTATTCCAAATCGGAACAACATCGACTTCAATGACATCAAGGATCACATCCTCCGCTTTCCAATCACAAACAGTTTGAAGGTATCAAGCAGCACACCGTACTGTATGACTCCTTTAATAAATTATTTTAAAAATATTAAATAATGATTTTTTTTTTATTTGATTGTGTCGAACATTATTTCTAGTACGTCTTCTTTTGCTGTTGCTAATGAGCTGATGTTAATTTATTATTTTTCTGGTGTTTAGGCTTTGTTTTAATATCATTTCTTAATTATTTTTTTTGTGTTGTTGCTGATGTTTATTTTGTGTTTATAGGATCCTTTGTTTATAAGAGTGAATGTGACGGACCAGGATACGGGCGATTCCTCAGTGATGGTCGACTCCTTCCATTTAGTCTTCAACTCAGCTGCCTACTATAACGACACAGTGATTGAGTATACGGATTATCTCATCACAGGAGAAAGAACACAACATCCATCCAAGTGTGTAATTCAAGTGCTTCCTAAAGTAAAATCTTTATTCAAAAGACTATGATTATTATACACTGTACATGTATGTTTTGGTTCTAGTTTGAAATGGAGTCTTTGAGATTGAAAAATATTTTTCAAGCATTGATTAATACCTGTTTTCCATAGGCAATATTTGGCTTTTTTTTTTTACTGGAAACAATTTACTACGGTAGACAAGTGTTCTTCTACCAACCAGACCCAACCTGACACCCAAGCAGTCCCAGAAAGCAGTCCCAGGGACTGCTCTCTCAAAAAGTGGGACTGCTTTGTTCAGCCAAGCGTGAAGAATCAGTGATGTTATGATTGACAAGAAAGCCCCACCCACTGTGTATTCAGAATATACATGTACACAAATTACTTCAGTAGTTTTTTCACTGCTTACTGACACACTTTCACTAGAGAAATTGAGAAAATAATGGATGGAAATAGAATACCAAGAATATCTCCCTACATTTGACGGCGGATAATTTTGATGAAAGATAATGGACTGAATAATTCCCAAATATGCGAATCCATAAACAGAGAAAATAATGTTGTATCCAGACAAGGAATATCAGAAATTTAGGTGACTTTAAACACATTTATTTGAATAACCCAGTCAAGAAATAAATATAATTATGCTACATAATTTTCAGAACCGAAGATGCACTTCATATGTATGAAATATTAAAAAAATAAATAATGAATAACAACAACAAAATTGCCTGACAGAACATGGACCTCAGTTGATTTTACGTTGTGAAATTGTGGTTATCAGACTTATAAACTCTGCATGTATCTTTTTTCACTCGTATTCATAAATTATCATTTTGTTATAAATTTGTGAAAAAGTGTCACACAAGTACATGTATTCTGAATATGTGCTATTTTCATATATAATGTATTGTTTTTCTCTTTAATTACATAGTAAGTCATTTATCTTCGATTTCGACTACTGTATTGACGTGCTCCAGCGATTATCGACAATGTTTATTGATAATTTCACTGTCAGCTTAGCTCTTCCCACTAGTTATTTTAACCCCACCTACTGGGACTGCTTTTCGGTTTGTTTACTGGGACTGCTGCAGGACTGCTAAGCAGTCCCCGGGACTGCTTGGGTGTCATGTTGGGTCTTGTTGGTATTGTTCGATGTTTTGTTTCAGATTGAATGTAAGTGTGGCGTCATACTGTGATCAGAATTACTATGGACAAGACTGTGACATCAACTGTGTTGCTGAGAATTTTGGTTGTAATGGACATTATAAATGTGGGGCTAAGGGAGAGAAGATTTGTAACTCTGGTTGGACGGGCACAGATTGTGATGTACAGATCCCGGGGGGAGAGGGAGACTGTGGATTCTACAAAGGTGAGACTGTGCTCTGAATACTATGTCTGATTTCCATAGCTGTAACTTATCTCAGCCTCACTATGGGTTACACCCTTTTTGTCAATTTCTGATTTATTTTTTCTGACACAGAAAGTGGGTATAATCCTTTACGGTCTTCAACATCACACACTTTAAACCAATAGATCACCCATGTTGAGGTTGTTAAAGGCTTGCACTTAGAGATTGTGAATCATTGCTTGTAGCTAAATGTAAAAAAAACTTTCTTATTAGTTAGAGATCACTGCAAACTTTATCACATTAATTCCTCAAGGATGCTCATCATGTGTGTGTGTGTGTTTATGAAACAGTGTTTTTGCCCCAGTACTTTGGAACTGGAGCCCGGGGCACTTGCAATTGGGAAAATTAGCAACAAAACAAGAAAAATGGGAAAATTCATTTTGTGATATTCCTCAATCATACATTTAGAATGAAGAGTCTTTAAGGTATGATTAACGTTTAACAACTATGCTCCATATCTAATAAATACCAGTACTGTGACATTGTCCACTGTACCACAGATTACAAGGTTTTCCTCACCGGAAGTGCCATAATAAATAGTGTACACAATATAAACATCTTGTTTAGATACGTCATACAAAGAATTTTCAGTTGGGAATATTTTGGTCAGATTTTGGGAACATTTCAGGGAAATTTGGCCCCAAATCAGCGCCCCCCGCCCTTTCCAAAAAAAACCCACTTTAAATGCATCCCTATTTATTCCTATATTTTCCTACAAACTTGAAGGTTTCTATATTTTTCCTATAAGTCATTAAAATCCCTATAAAACCCTATATATATATATTTTAAAAAAATGACAGTCCTATTTTCAAAAATGATTAAAAAAAAGAAAAAAATCCAGGAGCTGATGCTAGATTGATATTTAAATAGATTGTTTTGAAGAGAATAATGAAAATGATTGTATAAGAACTGTCTATTGGATGAAAACTGTCCACATCTGAAAGGATTTTGTCTTTGTTTATGTGTAATATCATCTCTTCTCCAGTAAAATACTATGCTTGCTAGATTTTTATGCAGAAACAATAAACTTTTATACAAATTCTTAAATAAAACCCTATTCATTTTTTTTAAATCTGCTGTAAAAATCCCTATATTTGCCCTATAAACTGCAAAAAAAAATCCTATAATCCTATATTTTTTAGACCAAAAGTGGCTTGACACCCTGATGTATGTATATATTATTAAATGATATAGAAGCAGGAAGTTGTATATAAATACTCTGATTTATTCACAGATTCCACGGAGCTACTGCCCAGCTTATGGGTAGGTAAATACACCTGCCCAGGTGAGCTCCCACAGGTGATACAAATGAATGTGACTCAAAGAAGTGCAGATGAAATATTCACCTCAGCAGTTTTATCCTTTGCTGGGATCTCGGTTACTACTAGAGGGACTTATGGATATAGACAACTGCTCACACAGGGCACAATGAACCAAGGCAATATCACTGATGTCATATTTCATGGTTCACAGCCACCTATGAATTTGTCCTCAATGTCAGGGGATCTGGAAATCATTCAAAAATCATCAGGGAAAAAGAAGTGTACTGTAGTTCTGAATATGCAGAAATGTGAGTATAAATACATGTATCTAAATTTATTCTTTCTTTTGCAGAATAGGTCTGAAGAAATCATCATGTAAGAGTTGGAAATTGTTCATAAATACTTTATGTAAATGTGCATGATTTATTTGTTTATTGTTTATTTATTTAGGAATAGGCACATATAGAATATAAATACATGACATAGGAAAGTGCTATAATGGTGAATCAATGGTTTTAGGTGCATGTACTTCGAAGTATGTTGAACATTATTAATGCATATTAAACTTCCCATATTTTGTTTTGTGGTCAGAGTCATGCCAACTGTTGGTTGTAAAAAAATAATACATCCGAGTATAAAAGCTTTTAGACTGTAGTAGTACAAAATATTAAATATTTGATACCGCAGCTATGTTAAGGCAGTGGCAGATTTAGGGGGGGGGGGGGGGGGGGGGGGGGGGCAGCAGAGGAACACATAGTTAAACAAAAGTTGTTGTTAAATACATAAGATAAAAGGGTAACAGCTGTTTGACTTCAAGAGCACAGTGAATAAATTAATGTATATGCCTATGCCAAGGATAACCCATGAAAGCCATATGGCTTATTTCCAATGGGGCCCTTTAGAGATTTTGATGATTGAACTTGTGATATCTTGTAAGTTGAATATATCTTTTAGACACAAAACTTGATAAACCAAGATTTACCTCAGCTTATTGAATCAGAGAGCTAATACCTCACACCAGTATCCCAGATTTACATGTTTCATGTGTTTTGATTAATTATTATAATCCTGGAGTCACTTAACCTGTATATTTAAGACCATTGACTTGGCTAGATTTGATGCAGACCTTTCATACGGAACTGTTGGTCATAATCTGGACTTGCATTGATGAAACAACTAGGCGTGAATATTGCTCACAAAGTTGTTCTTCAATGCTGTATGTGACTGTGTTTGCACTGGATAAGTGGCCAGGCTGTTTTTGAATTTTTGTAGATGGTGTATTTCAATGAAACTATAAGGCCTACTTTGACCTGTCTTGAGATAGCTATGTTCATGTGTATGTATTTTATGAGTCATATCGTTCTTATGCTTTTCATAACTTACAGTGCATGAATGGAAAAAAGGATTTGGTCAGAGCAACATATTACTATATACTGCATAAATAGTGAAACATTCTGCTCATCAATACTCTTGTCATCATGGTAAATTATATTTTCTGGAAATGTGGCATAAGTTGTGTAGCATGTCCATTCATTTGCTTTGACCTTTTAAAATTGGTTACACGAGATTTACACCTGTAGTCTAACTTCAGCAGCAGCATGTGTCCTTATTTCCTAAATGAGTGTTCAGATTAAGATAGTTGATAAGGGTCACATATGAAGACTTGTCGACCCTGTATTGTAAGTGTGTGAACAGGGATTTTCTGAATTACCCCTGTTTTCCAGGGCAGAGTTTAAAAGCTTTATAGGGATGGAGTTGATGTAGAGGGTATCTTATTGAAGATTGAGACTTTTTCCTCACTTATAAGTGACTGACATTGAAGTGAACTATGTAGTCTATGATATTTTCACTCCATTTTCAGAGTGATTGGTTTGGTCTGTCAGTCAGTTTGTCTTTCAGGAGTCACTCTATATTTTGTGAAGACATTCATTGTTTAAATAATAAATGTGTTTCAGCTTATTTCAACCAATGTGGAGCTGGGACTTGTGTGCGATATGGACAAAAGAAGGAGGAATACTACTGTTGTTGTGGTGGGGATAAAGGTACTAATACACACATTTCATTGTGAAGTTTGATTTGTTAACCATATGATTACATCCAGCCTGTAATAAAATATTCGAACCCATGAATCTCTAGTCAGGTGCTCTACTAACTGAGCTATCTGGCCATTGGCGATTGAACCCGTCTGACCACTACGCCTATCTATTCTGAAGTTGAATTGTAGAATTCTTTTTGTATATTTAAGATGTATACAAATTGTAAAGATATAAATTTAACTTATATGTTAATGGATTTTAAAGGTGATAGAATTAACTTTTCAGTGATAGTTGTACCTTGATAGCTAGTCTAAACGAACATTTCTTAGAAAGGTCAATGTCAAGTTGGTGACTCATTCACAGAATTATTTCTTTCAGCTTCTTCATATTGTGGATCATCCACCACTACAATACAGTCAACGACCACTTCACCTAGTACTACAACACCTCCATCAACAACAATAACAACAGAGGCACCAACAACAAAGTCAACCACACCCACTACCCAACTGACAACACGAGAGACAACCACCAGCAAACCCACGACACAAGAAACAACAACAAAATCGACCACACCCACTACCCAACCAACGACAGAGACATCAACAACTACCACTACATCAAAGTCAACCGTAGGAAAAACTACCACTGAGTCAACCACCACAACTGTAACCACTGGAGCACCCACACAACCACAAACCACTGCCTCCACCACCACCACAAAGGCACCAAGCCCCAGTTCAACAGTGGCCACCAATAAACCTACCACCAATAAAGCACCTGTTTCAGCTCCTGCTGTACAAATTCTAACAGGCAGTTTCTTAATCAATCTTCTGGGTGAAGAAATTGATAACACACTGTTCGATGCTGTAAAAGATGCCTACATAGAGGCAAATAAAGGTTATCATTCTTCCTCATAATTCTATTGTGTTCCATAGTATCTGCTTTCATCTTGTGAATTTTATGATGGGAGGTTAGGTAGTATGAAACAATGATTTTGAACCTCATGATGTTCTAGAAAAGAATATCAATTGCAACTATGAAGATAAAAACTAATTGTTTCATTTTCACATTGAACAGATCAAGTGACTTTACAAAAAGTGAATATGGATTTTCCTACTAGACCTTCTGTATTGGAATACATTTTTGAACAAAGGTATTTGATATTAATTGTTTTGTCATGCTGAATCATGAAAACACAAAAGATGATGATAATGAACTGGATCACTTTTGACAAACCTTTATTTGACTGCTTTGTAGGAAGTACCGTGGAGAGCTGCTTTCCTTTGTGAAGTACAACATTTCAATTTCGGGTGTATTGGTCAAGGTCAGACAACCAACTAATAAAAAAATACAAGCACAGGTCACAAAGCATTACACTGCTAACGTTAGGTTATACGATATTGATCCTGACTTGCTCTTCCAAGTATTCTTCAGTTTCCAACTAGACGTGTATGGACCTGGACCAACTGATGCAGAAATGGCCAAATGGGAACAGGTCCTTCTGGATGTGTACATAGCGGAACAGAAATGTAGTAAGTGTTTCTGATTTTTAGTTTGATAAGCGTTTTTTTTAAATCACTGCTACAGTATTTGTCTCTGATTGTAGGAATACTGTAAACTCAGCAGTATACTGTATTGATATTTTGCTATGATTTTAGATAGATTTTGCTTTCATGGAGATGAAGTCTCTGTGAATATTTCATCACAAAAATTGCAAATATAATGGTTTGTCTGCCACAAAATTTCCATGTTGAGAGTAGCTCATGATGTTTGATTCTTAGAAGTTTGGTAGATTCACTTGGTAGTGTCGGAAAAACTGCTACCGGTACTATATAAATCTTGCAGTGAGGAGAAATAGAATCCTGGTCTTGTTTGTTATTTTTTTCTCCTTTTCCATTACTTGGCATCATTCTTCAATATTATATCTGTAAAAGACAGGAGGCCAAGTACAATCACATCGGTTACATAATGACACTGATGTCTCTTGCAAGCTATTTGTGCCCTGGTCCTAGACCAAGGTCATTGTAAATTAAGGTCACTAAAAGACAGAACAAATTTTTATTACACAGAAACATTGTACACCCTTACTAAAGAGCGAAACGTTGCTTTTCTTTCTGATATTTTAATTGCAAAAATGCTGAAATAAAAGAAGAGAGAGATATGTAATGTTTTATGATAATAAATTGTCATTCTTTTTGGTGTAGATTCATCAGCCTGCCAGTTGTATGACATATCAATTAAAAGCACAGATGAATATATGGACTATAATGGGTATATTAGTTATGATATAATTTATTTGGAATCGAATATATATTAAACAGGCTTTATGATATGTTTATAGAAATTGGCCTTAAAAAAATATTTTTATATCTTTTATACCAAATAACAGGTTAGAGGTAACCAAACTGTACATATTTGTCCTATTGGGGGGAACGCCAATTCGTCCACCGTACATAAAAGACCCATACATTGGAGCCCTGCAGAATAACAGCGAAATCAATGCCAAATTCTACACAGGCAGTTTAGATGCACATGACCTGCTTTGGTATAGGCACCACTATGATCTGTTTGTAGAAGGGTCTGTGGTACAAAGGGACTGGCCTCAGTTTCAGAATCGAATTCAAGATGCATGGTACAAAGCTATACCAGGTAACAAAAAACATTTATTAATATTTCTAAATTTCTTAGGACATTACATGTAATTTCAAAAATATGATAAAGCTTTATGATTTCTTTGTTTATTTTCAGAGTACAACTGTCCGATTTGCAACGTATTTATTCACAGAACAGAAAAATATATAGGAGAAAATGGGTAAATAGTGCAAGCTTAATTGATCCAATGAATTTTGTCTTCCGATATAGCTCAGTCTGGTGTCTTGTTTATCAGTACATACCAATATATCAAGATGATAGTCAAATTGCACAGTTTCAGCTCTCTAATTGCTCTTAGATTTGATCATACCCTTGTATTCATATTCTCCATAGAAAATGAAATAAACAAGAGGAAAAAATAAAAAGATGATTCAATCACCACTCTATTCTCAGCCGTGGCATTTCAATTTATGGCCCTGATAGATAAGTGTTTCCCTCTCCCAAAGAATTAAAGTTAAGCCTAATAGATAAATGATTTTTTCAGTATTTTGTTAGATATTTCCTTGATATTTTGCAGTAACAAAATTTATCTTTTTCAGAGAGCCATTGACAGCCATAGTTTACTTCTTTCAACTTCGTCAAATATTTTCATTTCCTTACGTGGATGGACCCCTGAGTTTACAGTATCTGAGGATGGAAAATTTGACAGATGTAAATGGGAACCAGTACAAATTGTACAATGGAACTAAACAATATCGCTACAGCCATGGGTTTAACCTGCTCATAAAGGGTCAGGTAGATCCCAAGGACAGGAACCAGTTTACAGCAGCTATGAAACAAGCTTGGCTAGACTATAATGGTTAGTTCTTGGAAGTGCAAGCTCAAAAGACATGCGTGAACATTGGATATTGCACATAGACAGCATATGGCTAGTATTTCATGATCTCAAACTCAGATCATAATTTTCTGAAAACCAGTTCATTTTTTTTCTCTGGGCAATAGCTATATTATGGAGAGACACTGCAAGTCCATAAATCACACAAAGGTTGTGTAAGACCAGTCAGTGTATCGTGAACCTTAACCAAGGTCAATGGACCATGGTCAAGGTCCCATTTTAATGGAGAGATATTAGAAAGTCAGATATGGAACTAATGTTTCTTATGACCCGATAGTTTGTCATTATCTGAACCAAGGTCATTTAGCAGAGGTCAAAGTCACTTGCAGAAAAGTTTTTCCTTTTTATCCAGGCCTAAACTCTACTGGTGAAACAAATGAACCTCATTCTTGTAAAAAATATTAAAAATGGCCAGAAAATGTGTCATGAGGCCAAACAATGAATCATGACGTTGACCTAAGGTCATTTCAAGGTCATATGGGGAAGAAAGGGGATTGAATATGCCCATTTCTGCAAAGATATTGTGTTTATTACCTTCACTGGCAATGGTGACATCTCCATATGAGTGAAAAATTCTCGAAAGGGACATGAACAATACACAATCAATCTTGATACAATCGGTATAATTTTTGCTTTAGAGGGAGCAGTTTTATTTTAACTTACAGCTTTGAATATGTACTTTTTCAGCGTCTGTTGCCAGTATAACCCCCAGTAAAATGATTGAAGAATACATCAGCATATCTGGGTAAATATTTCAGCAGGTTTTTCTTAAAGATTTAAATGACAGTAATAACTTCATAATTAATGACAAGGAGATTAAAACAAATTAAGTTGTATGAATTCTCTATTTGTTGCTTGAAACTCTTTCTTGTAATACTGTATTAGTTCTTATTTAGTGAGATTCTCATTTTAGTACCATGGTAGTGAAGTGAGCTACTTTATGGTTGTGCTGAAATATGAAAATCTCAATTGATCTATTGACAAACAGTGAACAAGTGCTAAATCATGATATGCTGTATAGAGCATCAGATCCAATTGAGTCCAATTTTAAATATTCTAAAATAATTGTACATACAATATTTTGCAAGTATGATGTGAGAGAGCAGAGTTTATTTTATTTCAATAAAAAGATGTTTTTTATGGTTTCAGTGACATTGTGTCCAACATTGTATGTTTTGTGACCCTTGGTGATGTTGAGATTGATGCCCGACTTATCTCCACCCCCTCGATGTCATGGTTACACAGCTGGACAATGCACCAATCACAGCTGTCGTTCTCCAGGGCTGGAGGACAGACTTACGAGGTGTACACGAAGCATCTTCTTAGTGAGCTGTATCTCAGGACTGATCTCTTCTCTGTTTACTTTGAGGGGTACATCAAGCTGGATTACTGGACAGACATTGCTGAATCATTGCAGAGGACTTGGAATTCTACCTCCACATTCTCAGGTAATCAAGTTTATTACAGAACATGCTCAAGTTCAAAGATTAAGTTTGTGTCACTGAAATGTACCATATTTATTGTCAGTGTCAAACTAATTCTATCCATGATTTGTATCAGAATGTCTGCTGGTAAAGCATTTTTTTATTTTAATGAACAATATATTTATTATCGCTTGCATTTATTTTACTTGTAGGAAAAAGAATTGATGTTAAAGTTTTGGGAGCTAGCACATTCTCTGTATATCAAAAGAGGTAATGATTATTATATGTAAAGAACTATATTGTTACCGTTAAAAATCTTACTTTTACTGTTTTGAAATAAGTTGTTTTTTCTAAGTTTTAATTACATGTAGTTATTGATATACTTCTGTTTTGAGTGTTGATTTCAGTGGCAGAAAACAGTGTTTGTTACACACAACTAGCAGTGCTTTATGATATTCCCATTCTAACTCTTGATGATACTTATCTCAACATAACTCAATGCAGGTTATTTACAGCCTGTTGGAGAGGATGTTCATAACAATATACAATTATTCAAAACTTAGGTTAAAAGCCTACAGTTTATAGTAACTATGTCTTTCAGAGAGTCTGTTGTTAGTATGCTATGGTATGCTTTGCTGGTGGATGGTAAACTGGTATCCCCAGTCTCGGTACTTGACAGTCAGAGAGGACTGGCATACAACATATCCATGGTGTCTCTAGCTTCAAATTACTCAGTGTATGTGTTAAAGGACAGGCTACTAGACAGGGTGAACCAGTTTACTCTGTACTTCACTACCAAGATCAACTATCTGGACTTTGATGTTGGTATCAGGACTCAACTTCTAGGTGTGATCAGACGGAAGTGGACAGGTAGTCAGATTTACAATATATGTAATGGTTGGGGCCCAGGGGTAGGTGGGGTGGGATGAAGCCCCTGGAAGCTCCTGAATTTTTATAGATTTTATAGGGCTTGAATTATGTCTCCTATGTAATCATTTTTTCTATTTTCTGTCATTTTTAAGAAGGTGAAATTAATAAAATGACTCAAAGTTAAGGGGTTTTGGAAAAAATGTAAGTTCTCCCAGAAAAGGTAATTCAATAAATCAAAAGATTATTGTCATTTATTTCTCCAAGAGTGGAAAAAATTATTGCTTTCTTGATAGTTTACATTTTTCTACACAAGAGACCTTTATTTACCTTAAATTTGAAAATTTGGGGTGGGGGGGGGTGCGCGCCAGCTGCGCCCCCCTCCCCTTAAATCCGACACTGGTAAGGGATGTCACAGTATTAAACAGGCTCTCACACCAGCTTTGTCTATTTGTACTGTTGTATCTGCATTCCAGGTTCAAAGAACTACAAAGACTTGGATTTGTACGTTGACTATCAGGAAAGGGTGTACGGAGCCAACAAGTAGGTTGCCCAATAAGCGTTAAGATGCCAGATATTGCACTTATTTCTGCACTCTTTCTTCAGTCATTGATGATGATGATTTATTTGAACAGTTCTGTACTTTGGAAGTTGGTATTTTATCTGATGTCAAATCACATGGAGATCAACAGTCAGTTCGTCAAACCCATTACACATCAGTTGTTCCAGTCAGAGGAAATAAAGGACATCTCTGGTCAGACGTATCATCTGTACGCAGGTCAAAGGTCATCCACCTGGCTGTATTATGATAGTCATTTCTCCTTGACGTTTACCTCAGAAGTGTCGAATCTGGAATGGTTTAGGGTTGAACGGATGCTGGAATTAAAGTGGTGTAGTATTGTATTACGTAAGTAATGCATTTTATAGCATATATATATATATATATATATATATAATACTCCACTTATATTGAAGTCGGTTATATTGAACTATGTTATTTTGAAGTTAAAATAAATCCCCCGGTAGTAATATTTGTGTAGTTCAGCATTGGTTATGTTGAACTTTGGATATAATGAATAATTGAGGTCGGTCCCCTGAATTTCATTATATCTGGAGTAGACTGTATATTGTATTACAAAGGTGTGTGACTAAATTTGAAATGAGCTTAACAGGATATAAATGTGACTATGGACAATATAGTAATTAGAATTGTGATGTTAATCTCGGGGATTATTCTATTTTCTATTATCAAACAAATACAATGATTACAAAGAATTTGTAATTTGTCTTATATTTAATCCTATAACCAGATTGTGCATCAGGACAGAATGTCTCAATCTCCATTAAAGAACAGAAGCAATACTGGGATGACAGCACTAGGTGAGATTGTTGATATTTCAGTTTTTGTGAAAATTATTTTTTTTGTGGTCATGCAAATGTATAGAATATTCCATTAGTCTGAAATGAAGGAGATTGACAGGGTGTAATTGGTTGGACTGCTGTTAGTAGTATTGGTGGTGAGAATTCTAGTAAGGGTCCTTAACCTTCGCACTGATTGATGATTTTGTCTTTATCCCGTGTGATAGAGTTGGAGGGAACATGGAGTAACACTATAGTGTGAGTGCTTAGTGTGTGAATGCTGGTAGATGTATAAAATTTGTTGTGGTTGATGTCACATTTATGAAAGGACCAGTCACAAGGAGATGTAATTCTGCTGTGTGGTGTTCTTGTACAAAAGAAACAGAGAGGAGGAGAAAACTGTCACTCCTCTATATATAAGCACAGGACTCGATTTAAAGCAGTAACCATATTAACTCTCGTGTCTGTTAATGATTTACTGTAACTTTAATGCTTCTCTGAAAACAGGAACTGGTACTGGCAGCTGGTATACTTTGTACGACATGGAACAGTATTATATAGTTCAAAGTATCACTCCTCCATAGATGTGAGCAAGTTGGATTTCTCGTGGAGCAGTGTATATAATTCAACCTACCAGGTAGTGGAAAATCCTGGCATAGGGAGGTGGAGATTCTCAAGGTCATTCCACCTGTGGACCGAGGAGCACCTGACAGTGAATGCTGAGGCAATCCAAAAAATCAGAATAGCTTTACTACAAGCCTGGTACAAAATGAACATAAGATCTGGTAAGCTTGAAATCCCTTTACAGGTACTCCAATGGACTGCATGGCAAGCCTGGAATTAAATTACTTTTACAGCTATACTTCTATTTCAAACTAGAACAATTTAAGATCTCTATTTTCATTTAATAAAACCCATCTTTTTTCTTTCCTTAAGATTATGCAGTGATCAGACATCTATCTCTGTTTTATATGGTTTTATTTACATTTGTAGAGAAAAAAAATCTTGAAATTTTTTTCTTTATCCCTTTAGATTTAAAGAATTGTAGCTGCGTCTCCATTCATGTCCTGCCACAGAGGAGTTACTCTGCTGGAAACGGGCAAGTTGTTTTACAACATAGCAGAAATAGTACAGTCACAGTCTCTTTGATAGATCTGTATTTCTTTGTTTCCCATGAGGGAATTGGTTACATTTTTTAATAAGCAAACATTTGTTATAAGCATATTTGGTATAAACAGGGTTAACTTTACATATGTGAATGAAGTAATAATGATGCCCATTCTTGGTTTAATGGTGTTTTTTTTTTTTTTACCCTTTTCCAGAAAGTCAATTTGGAAGCTGACATACTTCATATTGTACAAGAATAAAGTAGTCCTGGATGGTCATTTGTGGCCAGCATTGAATGCCACACTGATAGACTGGAGGATAGTGACCTCCTCCAAGGTCAAGGTCCGAACAGATGTTGACCTTTACTACTATCGGTACATGTTGCACTTTAAACTCGATCATAAGCTGTCCCTGTCTGAGTATGGGAACGTGGAAAAGGCTATGACTGAACAATATGTTGACCAACATCCAGGTATTGTGAAACTTGTATAGGCACATTGATTTAATGGCTGATATTAACACTGAAACTCTACAGGTTATCTCAAGTGTCATGGCTGATATCTGCTGTCATCAGTTAAATCTTTTTTTTTATTTCGGTGAAAATCTGTTGAAGTAGAGGATTATATATTTAAGAAAACTTGTCTAATAAATTTAAAGACCTTTGAAGTTACAACCTGTAGATAGTGTGCTGGTATTATTTTGTTGGTGTGAAATTGTTCTCTCTTTAGCAAGGGGAAGAGTATTTCATAAACTTTGCTTGTTGGGTATAATTTCTTGTGATAAATGTATTTACAATGTTAGTTGCAATGTTACGTTGTAGATGTACTGTTAACTACTGGGATGCGTTTATATTAAATATACAAATGTAACTTATTTTAAAAAACTAAACTGATGTTTTAATTTAGTGCAGTAGTTGAAAATGTAGACTTTTGCATCAACAACTGTACATTGATTTTATTTTCCAGCCTGTGGATGCAGCATTTCCATAGCTCATCAAGAAGAAGTTATTGACAGCCATGGGTAAATATTACAAATGTAACATTGAATGCATCATATATAATCACACAAAAAAATATCTGAAAGGAATGATTATCCCCTCAAAGCTCATTGTGAAAGGGGATGTAGTAATGGGACATAGTAATGGGACCATTCATGTATGGGTCAGAGCTTTTAGACGCTCTACAGGCCACATTTTGTGCTCGATTGATTTGATACTTTACAGGTAACTTTGTTATCAAGAGAGGAAGAACTATTTATTTTTTAGTTTAAAGGTCATGGTCATGACAGTACTTCATAGAAAGAGCTTGTAGACACTCTTTTGTGAGGGGATATGCTCTGTCTTGCAGAGCTCTTATTATTATGATATCAAATATACTGTAGGAATGGGGATGTACTCATGAAATTTATCAAAAGTATGTACAGTGGAACCCCGTTATTACGTTTTCCATTTTGTCACGATAAAATAACGTAATACCGGGGGCAACGTAATAAACGTTCCCAGTGAAATCCGTTAAAAATATCGTTTGGAAATTGTATATCGTCCGTTGGTACTCCGTGAAGGGGTATGTGAATATATCTTTACTGTTTCTTTGTTTAAAAGACTATGATACTTTGTTTTATTTACATCTTATCTTTAATGTCCGTAATTCTTCATGTTCTTATCCCTTTTCTTTATTTCTGGTGTAGGATACATAAGAATGTTTTGATAAACGTTGCTTTTCTGCATTCGTTTGGACCGCCATTTTATTCAACTTTAAAACAATGCGTTCATGTAAATTTCTCTCAATAACTCGTTCCGGTTCGTATTCAACATTCGTATTAGAAAAATAACAAAACATCGTTTTTATAAAGTTCGCTAATTACACAATACACAACGCAATAAAAAAAAAATCCCATCCAAAAAACAACAAAACTATAGACACAAAACACACACGATACCCAACACTTACACACTTTTCTCACCAACGATAAACTACGGAGAACAATTTAAGCGCAATCCACATAAAAAAAATATAATGATGCACGAAGATTTCATTTACAATGCTAAATGATGGCACTAAAATCACGTGCACATCAGGGGATTTTAGAATATTCAGAGGTAAATGCCGTGCACGAATCGGCCGATAACACAGGACAGTTTGATTGGTGTATGTATGGACGAGATTTACGAACACCCAAGCTGCATGTCCAAACAACGGACAATTTTTTAATTGAACACCATTAGTCACCTATGTCCAAGAAGTTACCCTAGCGGTTTTAACATTGCTACGATAAATCTTGTCTTTCATGTTTGGTACCAAAGCTGTCCGTAAATAGAGTTTTAATAGCGAAGGTAATCACACTATGCTGAACACGCAGGTAGTTGAGAAATTATTTCTTTGATTATCAAATTATGAAAAATGAAGTAAATTTCATAGAGTACAATTTCTAAATAAACATTATTTAATTGTTTATCACTGGCTTCTGTCGCTAGATCTATCAAAGCGTGATCAGTCAAGCGTCTCTAATCCCCAAACAGACCAGGAAATTTACGTGGTGCCTGCCTCAGGCAGTCAAGGTGTGAATGGCTTATTATTTTGAGAATCACTATTGAATAATTAGGGGTTTATTACGTTTTCGTTGGAATTTTTACAACGTAATACCGAGTCCCGGCATCTTAGGACAACGTAATAACGAGGTCTATTTTATATAGGTTTGTTAAGAAATGGTTTTGTGCTTTGAAATTCCAACGTAATATGCGGACTAACGTATTAAAGGGGGAACGTAATAACGGGGTTCCACTGTAGTGTACATTTTACATAGTGTTGAATATATGTTAGAATATTTCTCAATGAGGCAATTTCTTTTACAACAGAAAGTCGTCCTGGATAGTTTACTACCATATTGTGAAGAACGGAGTCTATCAGAAGCCAACTTTGTATCATCCATTTAAATGGAATCTCTTTAATACTAAATACCACTTCACTTCATCTGATGGCCACAAGCTGCATTTTACGTGGTCATGGACCGGAAGCCACAACTATGTTAGTTACAGCCAATCGGGTGGTTTGTTTCTTCAGACTTGGGTTCCTCCTTCACTTTATGGAAGGTTTGGTGCTTGGTTGCAGTGGTACTACCAGAGGATTTTCCAAGGTAAGTATCGCAAATTGAATTAAAATTATGAAAGATTCTATCGGTTTTGTCTGAGGAATGTTGAATGATGGTTTAATTTACAGTGAAGTTTATATTATTGTAGGATCTAAGGTGGAAGTGACAATGACAAATACAACCAGAGAATATAAGAAAAAGGACGGGTGAGCTTCTTCTTTATATACATTGTAAATGAAATTTTGTATAGATATTCATCAGTATCTTTTTTGTGGTCTTTAAAAGAACCAGACATACATGTATTTCCTTCTGTTTGCAGGTCCTCAGCTTGGCAACTTCCCTTCATTGTGAAAGTGAACAGCAGTGTTGTTACACCACCCGCCATCAACAGCACGACCTTCCAGGCGACCTTCAACACCACAACATCATGGAAACAGCATTTCACTGTGGTGCATCCTGACGAGGTCACTGACAAACACAAGATTTTCTCTGTTTATTTGAACCACAAAGTGTCGGAAACAGCCAAGGAAGACATTAAAAATGCCATCATAGCCACTTATATACAACAGCATCCAGGTATGAATCAATATGATTCTAAAGGTTGACACTTCATTTAGTTTGCTAACCCTGCACTTATCTATGTTGACACATTCCTACTTCTTGTTCCTCATTCTAGGAGTCAACTCATCTCTAGTGAACCTGACCTTTGGAACTCAGCAAGAAATTTTCTCTAACAGCAAAAACAACCAAACAACTGAGTATGTAATATTTCTCATCTCCGTACTATGCAGGATATCTGCTGGTAAAACTTGATCCTCTGACTGATGGAGGGGAAACTTAATTATCACCTTTCTCACTGAAAGAGACTAAAGCTTAAAGATATTATACTGTGGAATCAGTTTAATTCGTGGGGGCCAATGTTCATGGGTAGACAAAATTTTGCTGGTTCGTGGGGATGTTATTTCGTGGGTAATTGATAAGATGTCACTGGGAGAGATGACTACTTGGTTTAAAAAAAATGTTCAAGGACACATAAATTTGTGGGTAAGAGTGACCCACAAAATCCATGAACATCAATCCCCCACAAACAATGATGATTCCACAGTCTCTGGTATTAATAAAGTAAGGCATCTTGAGTGCAAGAGATCAATTTTATTTAGTGATACACCTCTCCTTGCAGAAAATCTTCCTCCTGGGAGTTGAGTTACACCCTCATTGTTGGAGGTTCGGAGGTGGATTCCAGAGGTACAACCAGTCTGAACACCTCCCTACTGACCTCTAACCTCAATGTCACAGGACCAAACAAGGTCAAATACACCGTCGTCACAAACACTGAGTCTACAGCATTCATTGCTACTAGTCGTGTGTCTTCGCTGTACGTCAACTCTTTTGTTTCTGTCGAGGACATTAAGAAGATGGAGACTAAGATTGCGCTTGCATGGAAGCAACAGTACAATAGTAAGACAACAGTACAATAGTAAGACAACAGTACAATAGTAAGACTGCAATCAACATTTTCAACAGTATCGTGTCTCTCCACATTCATGACATTTTACAAGACATTTCATTTTGTCAAATGTTTATGCCTTTTAAAGAATCTTTTAGGAAATTATTATTTGCCTTTCTTATTACAAGGTTCTGAAGAAGTGAAGGTGTCTTTTATAAGACAGAAAGAGTACATTAACAGTAATGGGTAAGTGTAGTAGGACGCAAGATTTCTGATTAAACGTCTCCATCGGACGTCATACATATACATCATGTTGAAATCATGGCAACCATGCCCAAATATTATTCCTTGACCCTCATATGACCTTATAATATCATATTATAATAATATAATATTATATATAACTTAATAATAAGGTATAATAGCCTATTGATTATGACTTTATCGGACTTCACACATAGATGCATTGTGGTGAAAATATGACAACTTAATGTTCAATTTATCTTTTAACTGCCATGTGATGGAACGGGCTTTCCCATCCATCTGTCTCTTGGCGTTTTCATGTCGGCGTCATATCCTTTATACTCTTGAGTCCTAGGACTATCAAACCTGTCAGCTGGTGCAACTGGAGGGAAAGGTGTGTCAAAATAGGTCCCTGCTGTCTCCTTGATTATTTTGTGGCTATACGTATTTAAATCGTGTCTGGATCATATCTTGAGCTCTGTGAGGCCTATGACTTGGTCAGTTGTTGCACCTTGAGAGAGAGAGATGTTTCATGACCCAACAGTAGGTCACTTTGGCCTCATTTTGGAATTTTATTGCTATACATGGTCAAATTGTGTCTGTATCATGTCTTGCACACTGTAAGGCCTAGCTCCATCAAACCCTGGTCTGCTGATGGATCATAGGAGTATACAAACATAGATACATGTATGTTGTTCCATGTGAACATATCATGTACCCTAGTGGTACACTTTGTTTGACCTTGACCCTCTGTATTAACTCTGGATTTAGCATGTAGCTCATAGTCAGAATGCCTTCATCAAATTTCACACAGAGATACATGTACATTTTGATGAGAACATAACAACCATCCCACCCCCACCCCCCAATTTCTTTTCACAATTAAATCATGATTCAAATTTGTAGTTGGAGATTAATTTGAAATTTTCAGTGAGGTGGTTTGGAAGTGGGACTACACACTGACCTTGAACAGTTCTCACCTGGTGCGCGCGAAGGTTCCTGCCGTGGACCACACACATTTACAGATGGCTGTCGGGAGCCTGATCTCTGTAACAGGAGGGAAGTACCAATTGGTCCTGTCCACCGGCAACTTCCTGAATTTTCAGATGCACTTCCCATTGTACCTTACCTCAAAAATGACAAAAGAAAATGAAAAGGATTTCAAGAAAAACTTACAGGACGCATGGGCAAAGAAAGGTTTAAATGAAATGATTAAATTTGTCTTTTAAAAATGGGAAATTACAACTAAACTCTGTGGTGAAATTACTTGCAGTATTTATGGTTAAAGATCTGCCTGTGCAGTGTGAAAGTGATGTATTTAATTTGAATAAGCAGAGGCCTTTTAAAAAAATCTGTATTTAGCTCTATAAAATGCACTAATCACAATATTCCGTACAAGTTTAGAAGAAAGAAAAACTTTTTCAGGTCTCGGAGCTGTATCAGTTGAGATTGTAAAACAGGAAGAGCTCATCCACAAGTCCACTGGGTAATCTTCAGATTTTATGATATTGTGATTTCAATACTCAATACAGATTATTGGAACTATAAAATTTTGGAATTCTTCAAAAACAGAAGTTACAATAATTAAGCATCACTTGGGCAGCTCTTGTATATGAATTAGTGATGGTTAAATTTCTGATACAAAATTATCTAATTATAAGATTATTTTTCAGAATGTTGTAAGTGAATACATGTATAAGAGAACCAAAAACATGAGTCAGTAGATTATGTTTATAGGTTAAATTTCTCATGGTTGGTAGAGAAAGGCAACAATGTCATACACTAAAAAAATCACTACCGGGTATTTCGTCTACCATATACGGATATTTACTTAGTTTGTTAGATTTTCTCAAGTAATTTTAACAACCCATCACTTTGCAATGATGTCATTAACATTCACATTATGTGCATCAATCTCTCCATCTTATATTTACATGTCCTTCTTTCCTGAAATGTTGCCCAAGTTGATGCAGAAAACGAGATCTCATTGGATACTTAATACTGAAAACAGAATCAAAGATAGAATAGTGGTTCCAATATTCTGTATTAAATCATTTATGTTCCTCAGTGTAATGTAGACCATTAAAGAATTACATGTACCTATGTGTCATCATTTAAATTTTCAGTGATTGAAAACCTTTTTTATATACACAGTATTTCAAGTTGGAGGTTGATTTACTTTCTGAAACGAAATGCCACTAAAACAGTGGTTGATTCTCGGGTGACAGAAAATATCAACGCTTCAGATTTGTTCCCCATTGTGGGCCCGCGAGAGACCCTTTATAAGTGGCACACAAACCTTGATGCCTCCAAGTACCTCATCAAAAGCATGTCCAAATCTGTGACCATCAACACCAAGCTTGACAGCAATGTAAAGGTTAAGCTACAAGAGAAAATTGCAGAACTATTGAAGAAAAATGTCACAGGTACAGATGATTACTTTTGAAATTTGAGCATGGCATTTTAGCTTGCATTTTTGAAGTGTATGTATGTATGTATCTGTTTCCATTGATATAAGAAAACATTAACTTGTAGGTGATTTATTTGATCCAATGTACAGTGTTCTCTCTCTCTGTTTACTTTTGTCTGACACGTATTGGGCATTATATACAGCTAAGATAGGTTTCGAAATGTTGAGGATTCATCACCAATTAAGTATCGTAGATTCCCAAATATACACGAGAAATATATTATCTCATGATTTAGCGAAAAGCATCACTCGTGAAATGAGATTACTCGCTCTTAACTTCATATTGCTAAAATACACGTAAAAATTCTTGATCAACAGTCCTATCCAGGATTCTTGTTCTCACGATTTGAATTCTAAGAGTCATTTTGCGATATGAAGTACTGGCGTAAAATAAGGAACCAACATTCTGAATTTTAAAAAAAATTGTTTTTAAAAAATTATAATGTTGGTTGTTTTTTACTGTAAGAATGCCTATATAATTATCAGGGTTTGTACACATTATGGAAAGTCTTTGAGTTATTTTGGTCATTGAAAGTCGTTTGAAAATTAAAGAATGGGTGTTTGAAAGTCATGGAATTTTTAAAAAATCAATCATTGCTTAATTGAATTTTTATGAATTAATGAGTAAGTGGGATTCATTAGCTAACTTCATGAGGTTGGGCATTGGGTGTAGAAAACTACTGAACAGTTTTGGTAATGATAAAGTACAGGGGAATTTGACATTGATAAGACTATACAAAACCATGCTTTGATTGAGAATCATGGATTTACATAATGCGTAATTTTACAGAAGCTGGCCTCAGGAGCACACTATCAGTGGAGATTGCAGGACAGGAAGAATATTTTACCAAACAGAATGTGTAAGTTAGTTTTGCAGTTATATCTGACAGACTGACAACAATTAATATAAAAAAAAATCTGGGAGAAGCATGACTAATCAAGCTGATTCTGTGTTCCACAGGAGAGCCTGGAATATTCTGTACTTTATAAAACTGGGCGGTCAGTATGTACCAGCTTCGTCTGTGGTCAGTGTTGACCATGAACACCTGACAACTCTCTTGGCCAATGTCACAACGGTCCACGGACAGAGAATTAGGGTCATCAAGAAGAGTGACCTGTTGTACAGCTACAGGAATGCTTTCTCCGTCTACTTCACTTCCAAAGTAGCAGCATTACATTTTTCCAGCATCAAACTGCATTTACTCAGGACATGGGAAAAATCTAAAGGTACAGATTCGTAATTTCAGAATTGTGCATATACAGTTGAATTTCGGTATCTTGAACATCGATATCTCGAATAACATGGATATGTCGAAGTGAGTTGGAAGTCCCAACTACATATTCTTATGTATTTCAACCACAATGTCTTGAACCTTTGGATATCTCAAAGTTTTTTCTCAGCACCATCGTGTTTGAGATATTGAGGTTTGACTGTAATTGGTTATACAATTCCTAGAGCATAGCTTTACAGAATGAATATCTTTTGTTGAGTTGATTCCATGATCAGTATATCAACTAGATGAACTTGTATTCTAATACTTCAGTTGATTTATGACCCAGAGTCTTTTATTTCTAGAGTATCAAAGCTGTAACTGTTTAACCATTGATGAAATCACCAAGGATTTCCTGGAAGAAGTTGTTGATAGCAAAGGGTTTGTGAATTTTCAAATTGCTGCTTCTTTCTTAGATGTAGCTTAGTACATGTACAAAATGGGGAGCACTTGGCAAAGTGTTTATTGACAATTGGCTGGTTTGAATTACTGGAATATGCTTTGTCTCAGTCCACCCAGCTGTAAATGAGTACCAGCTTTGGCCAGGGGTTAACCTGTAATGGACAGGTTTCTCATCCTGGGAAGTCTTGGTTTTTATCTGCTTTGCACCATGAAAATTGGGAAAAGGCAATGTCATTATGAGTCTTACGGTGCTGGAGAGATTTAACTTCCCATTACGTAAACAATAAAATTTAGCAAATGTAACTATTCTAGGAAAAGTGTGTGCAATGGTTTTGCAGTGTGAAATACAAACAGTAATTCTAGGTCAACATCCTTCAGTGTTGATATTGATGACATTGTGTTTGCCTGAACTTCCTAACCTATTGTTTTGATATCTTGTTTTCACAGGGTATCCTACTGGAAGCTTAGTTACTTCTTGAGAACCAACAGTACATTGATAGAATCCATGACTCATAAACCCTTGGAAATAGTGGAATTTTCCAAAGTCCTTGCCAATGTGACCAATGTCAAAGGTCAACCATACACAGTCAAGTCCATCAAAGAAATTGTGATAAGGTCAAGGATGATGTTTTCTTTCTACCTGAAAACAGAAATTGGATATGGTCAGCAAGAGAAATTCGAGGCATCCCTCAAAGCAGCGTGGACGCGCCTACAACCAGGTGATATTTATGATTCATTGCAATGTCTCCAAGTATGAACACATCATTTTTAGACTGTCTGTTAATGATTGAATATTTGCAAATTAGAATTATAAAGAATTTGGAGAAGGATTTATGACTTAAATATTGTAAAACTATATATATGTGAAAACTTTATTTTCATGTATATTGCTGAGGTAACTTGAGATTACATCAGCATAAAAGCAAAATTCTCTTGTATATATGTAATGTTGAAGAAATTAAGCATGCCTAGAAATATGTCTAGATGAACAATTGAAGGCAAGATCACAGAGTTCAAGTTTGTGAAACTGATTTACTGTAGAATTTGTGGTGACTCAATTTTCGTGGAATTCGTTGGTACCACTCACCCACAAATTTACATCCTCAACGAATAAAGACAACTATTTACATTCCAGAGTTATCTTTCTTATAAATATATAAATCCACGAAATTACGTCCCCACGAACCCATAAAAATTCAGCAATCCACGAAAATTGGCCCCCACGAATTTAAATGATTCTACAGTATAGTATACAAAGGTTTCACTTTGATTCAGCAAGTACAAATTTAATGAGTAAATTATTTTTACAGGTACATTAAAGGACCAAGAAACATCAGTCAGAATCTACAGGAGCACCAGATTTGTGAATGTAAATGCCAGGTAATGACAAATGAATTTGTTGCAATGAAATATACGTCGCTGTCTATGAATGTCTCGGTGTATAGACCAATTATTAAAACCTTAGATTGCTGGTTCTTACACTCCAGAATTATTAACCTGAGATGTCTCAGATCCCACAGAGTATATGGGTATATGACCCCCAGCTTCAGTTGGAAATTAAAATGAGATATCTTAGTCTTAATTCTCTATATATATGGGTATATCATTATGACCCAGCTTGAGATGGGAGATAAAACTGAGATGTCTCAGTCCTCCTGTGTATATAGGAATAGGCCCAGCTTCAGATGGGAGTTATATAAACCTGAGATGTCTCAGTCCCCCTGTGTATATAGGAATATGGCCCAGCTTCAGATGGGAGTTATATACACCTGAGATGTCTCAGTCCCCCTATGTATATAGGAATATGGCCCAGCTTCAGATGGGATTAACATACAATTGAACAGTGTTTTATCCAGAAAGAATCTGTGATTCTCATTTACTTGAACCATGGAAACTGAATAAGCACTGATGTTATTCTTCGTGGCTATGGAGGGATTTGTATGCACTTGCTATTGACTTGTAAGACAGTGTTTGTATTTTACAGTAGTGCAGTGTGGCAGGTGGATTACGTTATAAAAACAATGGACATTGTGGTCGATCCTCTAGAGATCCCTAATCTGCCTCCAGAAGAACTACAGAAGAATCTCACATTCACCAACCCTAAAGGTGTACAGTACCGAGTTCTGGATCGCTCAGATGACATGCTGGATTATAGGATACATTTTGCTTTGTATCTCAAGTCAGAAGTGAAGTCGGCAGATTTTTCTATCTTCGAGGGTGTACTGAAAAAATACTGGACTTCAAAAGGTACTGTGAATGAGGAGTTATTTGAGAGTGAATTGGCATTAAATTCTGGTTGGAAAAGAAGGGAATTTTGTATGAAATTGACTGGTAGTTCTCCTGTAAATTTACGTATTTGGTTGTTTACTTGTAGGTTACACAAATGCATCTGCCACGGTATCATTCCAAGAGAGATATGTGAACAATTATGGGTATGTACATAATACTGTAAAATGTTAATAAGGAAACATATAAATGCATACTGGTACCTGATAACATGCATATCATAAAATGATGGAGGACAATAAAAAAAAAATTGGGATAAAAACATAGTTACAGACACGATATAACAATTAAAATCCTTGTGAAACAGTTGCATTTAAAATATAGTAACATGGTTTTCAGGTTTAAAACTTGTGTACATCTTAAGCTAAAGGAAATCTTCCATTTGCGGAAAAATATATACAGAAATGTTCTGGTATATTTCATTCCTTTCTTCATAAAACCACTTTATTTTACTTTGACTACACTTTTAAAACAACAGGAAAATGCTGTGGAAATTGGTAGTCTTTGTAAGGATGGGCAGCGTGTACATGGACTCTAGGACGTCTGAGGATGTGAATACAACTCAGCTACAGACCAGCATTACATGGAGTGACACCCGAGGCAGGAGGTATCAACTGGTGACGATCCAATCAAAAACACTCAGAAGATACGCCTCCGGTCTCACAGTCATCCTTTCCCGTGCTGTATTGAGGTCAGACCTGATTCACGTCACAGATGTACTCAGAAAGACATGGACTGAAGCAGGTATTGAATTTTCATTGGAGGATTTTTAAAATCTTCATTGATGTTCATTTATTAAAGAAGTAAATTTTATTTTTGAAAAATGCATAAGGGCATGAACTGTGATGCTTTATTCCAGTATACCTCATGAAAGGTGTCAGTGTTCATGAAAAGTATGCTGGTGTGAAGCATTGCAGTTCATACCCTACTGTATTTTTCAAAAATTAATTTTATTTTGTATATTTGCATTTTGCTTTCATTTCTGTCAGAATTCCCAGTCTTTAAAATAGTCGTGCCATATTTGTCGAGATTCATAAGCATATTGTTCATCTTCATGAGGAAATATGGCTATTATTTCAGTAATATTGGTCAAGATGTCGAAGGCAAAAACATTGAAAATGTAAAAATTTGCACATTATGGAAACATTTGTATAACCATTACATTGCTATTTTAGATATTGGACTGAAGAATGTGTCTGTTGACGTCCTCAGTCAGGAGAATTATATTAGCTCTGAAAGGTTAGTTAAAGCTGTGAGGAAATCAGTTTTATCTCATCTTTACAAGTATTCAGAGGGAAATGCAAGTAATTTCATTTGTAGAATTATGAACAAAAACAGCCAAAAAGAAAATACTATACAGAAAACTTACATTTGACTATTATTGAGTCACATTAGTTGCTGGTTACACCTAGCTGCAATAATGTAGCCCTATCCAATTTTTTTTTTATTCTGACGTTTTCGGGATAGGGTTACAATTCCATAGGATCTCCGTAATGGTGCAAAATAATTCTATGAATAACCGATAATAAACTCTGTGTATTAGTCCCAAATGTTGTTTACACCAAAAGGAGTACCAACTTTGTGCTCGGGCATGTCTAATAAAGGTGTTTTTCATTAAATATAATGTACAGCATGCAAAATTCTTCGTCTGCTCCGCCATGCTTGTTATCGCGAGATCTCGTAGGTGGATCTAATGAAAAGCCTAAACATTGACAATCAGCGCGAAAATGTAGTTACTCGAGCCACTTCGACAAAGAAAGGAAAATCATATTGTTGCAGAAAGAATTTACACTCTGCTGTTTGGTTTTTAACTTGATATTAAATTCAAACCTTTTCAATACCGATGAAATAGCTTTCGCCTCCATACTTGTCCATTGATGTAAATACTGCCTTATATGGCATATGCAAATGACTTGACAACCGGAAGTTGAAACTTCAGTACATCAAATATGGCGCACAAATATGAATCGAGAAATTGGAATTTATCAAAATTATTGAAAACGGTAGAATAGAGCCTCATAAATCTTAAGTTGCAGGTTGTAAATTTATATATTGACTAAGAAACATAGAATATTATTTTATTTACGTAAAGAAAGTCAGGAAATGTTTAGAATGAGCGCAAATGTTGCAGGAGTGAATCACTCCCGCATTTGCACCATTACGGAGATCCTAAGGAGTTGTAGCCCTCTCCCTTAAAAAGAAAAAAAAAAAAAATCAGAGAGGGCTACATTATTGCAGCTAGTTCCACCAGTTTTTTTTATCTGTACCCAATTATTTTTTATGACCCAGAGGGTCATTCATTTCACCCGATTTCTGGATTTGGTTTTGTAAATTAGATCGCGCATGTAATTTCCAGTTTGCAACACAAGCTTGGATCTACGTAAACAATGCTGATGGTCATGTACATCACCGAGAAGTTATCATAGCAGGTGTTAACAATTATCTGTGAGTTGGTTTGACAAATTGGGGATTGTAGTCGTTATGTAATATGGCTTCTACCAAGAAGAGTTCCTTATCGGGGCCAGCCGACACGCCAACAAAAAGAAAATGATATTTATGTATCTCCAACAAATTTTGGAAAACAGCTTTTCATGAATAAAAAAGTCATTGAGGACAGCCTGGAGCTTATTGTTCATTGTGTAATGCACACTATTGGGTTTGGAGCTAAAAACGATCGGACAAAACATGCCAAAACGCAATATTGCGTAAAAATACTTTAGCACAAAAGTCATCTAATCACTCGTCATTTTTGCCATCATCTTCAATCATGTTAATATTGTAAAGAAAATACACACTGTCTGATTTCAGATTTGAACTAAAATATGAAACCTTTAATGCCCTAGCTCTTATCGTGTGAATTGTCCAACTTTGAACTTCTCCATCTCCATCAGTCTTGAAAAATTCAAAATGTGCCAGTGTTAGTTACAATGCTTCTCTTCAATGAATACACAACATACATATTTCTGTTGTAAATATTTTGGAAATATAAACACTTATAAACACATAATTCTTGTAATTATGTCGTGAATACCATTACGCATAATGACCAGATTTTTTGCTTTCCAAAGAGAGTCGTGACCCTCTTAAGCAAGATCTCACTTGTTAAATTCAGTCTTATGTTTGCAGGGGACTAGTTAGCAAGATCTTGTACTTCCTGTCTGTGGATGGAGCTACTGTCGACAGTGGAATGCTGGGTAATGTGAACTCAACAGCCCTCCAGCAGAAACTGACTTCTTTGTCAACCAGCTACAAATATCAAGTTGTCATGGAGGCGGATGTGTATAGATACGAGTGGTTGTTCACCTTGGATCTCATGGAACCGCTTCTCACCAAGGATTATAAAGTAATGGAACGTCAGTTAGCTGCAGCTTGGATGGTTGATTGGGCAACAAGTATGATTCTACCATCTTTTTATTTCTATTTAAGTGTGACAAAGCTGCACGATTCTACGAAAGCCCAGAAGGCTCATTTGAGATTCGAAATTCAAAATACGAGATTCGAATTTCGAAATTCAAAATCCAAATTAACCAATCAAAATGTAGGTCACAATAGATTAAAGGTTAGAGGGTACATGCATATACATGTAGACTTAGAATATGACAGAAAGCTTATTCTTCTAATATGTTTACCAAACAACGAAACATTTCTTCTAAAACTACAAATGTTTTGATGTATGCTTAGCATGCAGACAGGCCCGTAGAAAGCGGGAAGGGAGGTGGACAGAAAACTTGGTCCAGCTCCCACATATTAATTCTGCACTGTATGTGATAACCAGGTCAAATAATGACGAATGCACATCATGATATACCTTAATGTGAAATTGTATATGAAGCCTATTAACCGATGATACCCCTCCAACAATTGATTCTAGTTTGATTTTTTTTCCAGTTATCTATATATAAACAATGGAGGAAATTCGAACCATGAATATATATTTATCTCTGATCTATGTTGTATCTTTTTACATTTTTTAGTGTCCAGGAAGCTTAACTACGTGCGTGATAACGGCAGAATACTAATCTATCCACGTTTTAAAAATTATCTTATGCACTGATTCATATTATCAGTGGTGGATTTAAAGGGGGCGCCCCCCCCCCCCCCCCCCCCCCCTAAAATTTTCAAATTTAAGGTAAATCGTGGTATCTTGTTTAGAAAAATGTACTAAACGATAAAAGAAGTAATAATTTCTTCCACTCCCGGAGAAATAAATGACAAAATCTTTTGATTCCTTGAATTACTTTATTGGGAGAACTTAATTTTTTCTAAAAACCCTGAAAATTTGGGTCATTTTATTAATTTCACCTTATTACAATGATAGAAAATAGTTCAAATGACTAAATAGGAGAAATATTTCAAGCCCCATAAAATCTGTAAAATCCAGGAGCTTCGCCCCCTGGACCCCCTCTAGGGCTTCACCCTGGACCCACTTTCTCATAAAGTGGCGCCCCCCGTAACTGCAATTCCTGGATCCGCCCCTGATTATATCAGCCTACGTATCACAAAAACTGGTAATTTTGTCTGTAATATGATAATAGATGGGGTCTATAGTACTATATCACTATATTAGGGGGTGATACAGTATAGAACCCTACTATTACTATTACGGACAAAATTACCGGTTCCTGAGATTATACATTCTTGAACATAGAACATACATGAACGTGTACAAATATAAATCAATGGGACAAGCTTTTTTTTTTTAAAAATAACTAATGATGCACGTAGTTAAGCTTCCTGAAACATAAAAAAAATATAAAAAGAGACAACATAGATGGGAGAGAAATAATTATTCATGGTTCGAATTTTCTCTATTATTTACACCTAGGCACATATAAAAAATGAACGGGTGAGGAAGATATTTGTACAGGCATCTGAAGTATGGACACTACTACCCCCCCCCCCCCCCCCCCCCCCCCTTCTGATTTTTTTTCTGCGGCGATAAATTCTCCGAAATGTGTGGATTCCTTGTCGATCCCATCCCTATTTCGATTTATTTCGATTTATACATGTATATATAATCGTTTCACGCTTTTTGTAAGCTTTAGAGATTGGCCTTCTACCGGTATATAAATAGAATACAGTTTGTTGTACCAATAGAAGGCCAATCTCTAAAGCTTACAAAAAGCGTGAAACGATTATAAATATAAATAAAAATTAGGATCTGATAGACAAGGAATCCACACATTTCAGAGAAATTTTCGCCGCAAAAAAAAGAAGTCAGAAAAAGGGGGGATGGGTGTTGGTAGTAGTGTTGATACTTCAGGTGTCTGTGGATATTTGGTCAAACACTAAAATGGGTGGTTTGTTCCCAGTCGGTTTTTCCCTTCCCTCCCCCTTTTTGAAATTGCCGGCTGGCTACGGGTCTCAGGGGTCGAAATTAACTTTTTCTACCACAGGCTAATTTTAGCCTGTGGGTAAAAAATCCACAGGCTAAAATGAAAACCTACAAGCTAAAATAAAAATAATGAAGAAGTGCTCTTTTTTCATAGTTTTTTTTGTTTTAATTAATGACTTCCCCCATCATTGATCCTAGTGGGTCAACATGTAGGCATCATTTGAACAAGACTAAATTACGTAAGTCATATGGTGCAATGTTTAGGTTTCTCGACCATCGCACCTCTAATCCACAACCTGTTTACTGCAGGTCTAGATCCAATGTCTTCCAATTTCATGCCATATCAGGGGTGTCACTAGTGATTTTTCAAAGCAAATCCCGGACTCATGGTTTATAAGCAGCACGAGCACGAGTCCCATGGACTTTTTTGATAATTGTCTACGCGCCGAGCAGTGCACTCGTGTCATCACTACAACCCGACATCAATATGACAATAAATTGATGTAGATACCATGTAGGTCATTCTGATAAAAATGACTACCGGAAGACTTGGTTAAACATAGACTCCGATTTTTTAAAAAGATAAATGAATAACAAAAACCTCATACTTTGAATTCAATTTAATCACCCCTATAAGTGAACAGGACTCGTGGCACATGTCTATATTTTTCATCATAATGCGATGTCCGACCTCAAAAGCATTTGTTTGACTCCGAGTTTCTTTAAAAAACTTAAAAGAAAAATCCGGATAGAAACGGTTATTGAAATCGGTCGTTCATGTAAGCGTTTGTATGATTCTGAATGCAAGTTTAAGAAAAGCGAATAGCGCATCACCATATAAAACGGATACAATACGATCATAGTTTGTAAATCACCACTTGCTAAGATTTTCAAGTGTCCACTATTTTTACTCGCTATTTTTCAAATCTACTTGCATTTTGTGAGTATTTCTCGCTAATTTCGAGCCCTGGGTCTGATTAAACACTCGATAATCAATACCAGTAATCATATTATAATTTTTCCTTCATCCACATAGTTCACAGGTGCTTGGGTCCCGTCCCCCCCCCCCCCCCCCCCCCCGAATAAGCTACATGAGTTGAGTTATAAGTATATTTGTTGAACATCTCTTTAATGAATATCAACAATGTCTTGCATACCCCAAAAGTCTAAAATCAGAATATATTGCTACGGGATGTCATCAGTTAATTTTATTCATATAACCTTCGATTCCATTTCAATTAAAGTGTACTATTTGAGGTGTATTCGACCTAGTTTCACTCCCACCCCCCTCCCCGCTTTCTATGAACATGACTTTCTACAGGCCTGTTTGCATATAATGACATGATTTATAATGTCAAAATATTGCCCATATTATGAATCAACCCAAATACCCAAAGCTATGGGCCTGTCTGCATGCTAAGCATACATCATAACATTTGTAGTTTGAAAAGAAATGTTTCGTTGTTTGGTAAACATATTAGAAGAATAAGCTTTCTGTCATATTTTAAGTTTATATGCATGTACTCTCTATCCTTTAATCTTTTGTGACCTACATTTTGATTGGTTAATTTGGATTTTGAATTTCGAATCTCGTATTTTGAATTTCGAATCTCGAATGAGCCTTCTGGGCTTTCGTACGATTCTGTCATTTAATCATGGACGTATAGTATACAGCTCAGCCCATTTCTATTAAAGTCACTTCTATTGAAATATTAGTTACCGTATATACTCGCCTATACCGGTAAGTCAGATTTTTGGGAGTTAAGAATTGGTCCAAAACTCTATATCCGACTTATAGGCGAGTCCTAAGAAGATTAGCATTTTTCTGGACAGCTTAATAATGTAGAGTATTCTTTAAACAACTTCGTACTCCGACGATTATCATGATTACGTTGACTGGACATGTTATGTTATTCACGTATTCTTAGATTATATGCATAAAGTACTAGTGTTTACATATTTTAATGATTTTATTCATCTCAAGTGTATATTATTAAAATTCATTTATTGAATACCGGTAAATATCAGTGCATTTCACAAGATATTATTTGAAACAGAGGTGAAAACGTTAGAGCATTGATTTGAAATTGTCCACCGATTCTTGAAAAAAGTTAAACTGACTTATCGCAATTCACCTTTGAATTAGAACGCTTTACCCGATATAGTATTGCGTTGTGTGACGACACAATTGAATGAGACGATTGAACAATTTGAATGACATGTTTGATGTAATACAACAAGAGTTTTCATTGGCCGATTACAGCCCGCCCACTTTCTCGAGCGGATTCAGTGTAGCTGGAGAACTGTACATAGCTCTCTGAAAAGATCCACCTCTTATAAAAACCTTCGATTTACGGGTCACAAAAAGCTGCGGACGGTTGAGGCCTGAAATCGGTGTATTCTTGTGTTGCTGTCTCATAAACTCAATATAAAAAAAATCTTAACATATTTTCCTACTATATACTTGCGTCCAAACATACCTTCAAATATTCATTAAAGCCACACACCACCCGAAAACTTGCAGCTTCAAATGATTTCGTTTGTTGACGTAGCCATCTTAGGTAGCCGGTCAATTCGAACTCTTGCTATTGGTATCTATTCATAAAATCGGTTGTAAGTTATGTATTCGCTCTTCATTTATTATCAACACGAATAATTAATAGAAATTAAAACATTTTTGTACCAGTTTTTGTAATTAGGTAAAATAAGCTCTAGATGAACGAAAATGCTACATAAGCCCATTAGATGGAGATCGGCCGGCGCGGCCGCTCATGACTAATGAAAGCCGCACTGCCGTGAGTTTAGCTTTTTGAATAATTATCATTTAATAGGACTGGGGTGGTATATTATTTAAACAATTTAGCTAAAATATTTGTGGGGAATTAGTACACATCTAGACGCTACTGTGCCAATATGGAAATGAACCGGGATTCGAATTGACTGGCTACCTAACATGGCTATGTCTACGAACGAAATCATCAAAAGCTGTGATCGAGTTTTTGGGTCGTATGGGGCTTTAATAAATATTTGAAGGTATGTTTGGACACAAGTATAGTAGGAAAATATGTTAGGATTTTTTTTTATATTAAATTTATGAGACAACAACACAAGAATACAACTTTTTCTCTTTCTTCCTTTGAAGTTTTTTTCCATCTAGCATCTGGCCGTCATGTTTTCAAATGCTGACTACTCCCGTATAAGGGAATTTGGGCGGACTTATACATATGGACCAATGAGAGTTTCTGTTGCATTTCGCAATTGTATTACAAACAGATTCAATTGTGTCGTCACACAACGCAATACTATATCGGCCAAAGCGTTCTAATTCAAAGGTGAATTGCGATAAAAGCAGGTCAATGGCAAATCCCTCCAAAATAGCTAGCCTACAAAATATACAACTGACTTATAGGCGAACCGACCTACAGGCGAGTATATACGGTATATTGAAATGATAATAAATCCCTGACTATTCAGTCTCTTATTCTTTGATTCAAAACACTGATTAATTTGAAATATTGCTTATATTGAAATATCGGTGGTATTGAGGTATAAACTTTTACTGTCCACTAAACAGAGAAATTCCAATGACAATGAATCATGGTTGACTTCTCTTCATTGGCGTTTCCTTTAGCTGTATATATCATATGATACCTTTTTTTGCAGATTTCAAGAATTCAACAGTCAAGATCATGTCACAAGAGAGTTTAATTTCTGAACAAGGGTAAGATAAGAACCACAATATAACAAATGATTTTCAAAGTTAAATCAAACCACAAAATTTGCTCCCAATTTTCCATTATGTGAAATGTCTAAAGAACAAAGTAGTATGGGAACCTTCTTTGGCCCCCATTTTGACATATAATTTGTATGTATATAACATATATCAATTTTTTGTAAAATGTGAAATTTAGTGAAAATCTTTCATAACTCCGGCCTTAAAACCAGAGATTTTCTAAAATTTATGACATTGTGTTTATTTTATATCTTTGGTATTATATGTATTTTATGAAAACCAAAAAATATTTCTTATTTGGACATTATCATAAGCTGTAGGTGTATTTAAATTTTCAAAGTGGAATTGGGGTCACATATGGCCTTTGACCAAATCTGCTTTTTTCATCCACTGAAATAAGTGTAGTATAGGAGAGGAGAAAATCTATTGCTGGACCGGGAATCGAACCTAAGACCCTTGCATTACTAGTCAGGTGCTCTAATCACTGAGCTACCTAGGCCGATATCCACAGTCCATATAGCTCTAACTACTATACAAGGAGACAATTAAGGGCATTTATAAGAGGATATGTATCTTCAAGGAGAGTTAAAGAGACTATATTCTATATGGGAAGAGACCTGACTTCGGTTTGACTATATGCTGTTAATCTTTTCTGCAATGTTAATGTGATGATCAGAGAAAATTCAGATTAATATGTTAGAACTCTTTTATGCATTGAAAATCAAGAAAGGTTATCAGCCAATCAAAATCAGTCTAGGTAGTATATAAAGAGCGCAGTCACTGCAGCTCCTCACTTCGTTGGTAGAAGACGAGCTGAAAACACCTTAGGTAAGACAGGGATTAGACGTGGCTGAACAAGCTTTTCCTTCCCTATCTCCCTAATAATAAGGACAATCTTTATAATAAAAGATACATACTTAGTTAAGTGAGCCAGCATCTGAATCAACAAGTTTTCCCATCCCATTTTGAGTTTTTTTTTATTAGCTAAGAATCATTGCTCCGTCTCAAAGTTGTAATTGATTGTTTTATTATTTTTGTCTCTTTAACGGTTCTCAGAAGTGATCTGGGCTTATCCCACGAATCAGAACAAGTCATTTTTTGAGCAGTTAGCTCAGTTTAAATTGTGGAAAATAGTTTTACTTTTGTGTATTATTATTTATTGTATTTGAATAATTTTAGTAAAATCCGCTCGGTTACACGTCACATTAACATGCATGATGTTGAAACATTTTCCTTAGGATTTTGTTCTCTGATCTGTAGAGTTTCAGTGAGTCGAGTTCTGTACACCTTAAATGGAGACTTAAAGATGAGGAAAGCAACACAGCTAGATCCTTTATCATCCAGAGCACTGACAAAAAGAGTCACTTTGGTTAAGTCGGGCACCAGTTATCAGTACATTTCCCGGATCTTTGGTGGTAGTCACTCAGTGTTCCGCCACTCTGATCTGTACAGGCTGGACCTGAATGGCAGGGTGGCAAATTACACAGCACTGGAGGGTCAACTCATCCAGGCTTGGAATTCATCCATGAATGGCAAGTTGGATGATTTCTAATTTTGTTCCTATTCACTTCGTTGGGGTTAATGATCAAAGTTGTGTTTGCATCAGAAAATTTTGAATGAGTTTTTCTGTAGTGACTGTTTACAAGACAAAATTTTTCATGTACTTCACAGTAAGTGGTGAAAAGATACAGAAGGTGTCCATTGTTAAGCAGGAAAGGATTCTCTTAAACAATGGGTAAGGGGACTTCACAGAGATGCATGTCCAATTATTTGATCGATATATTTCAATTCACGGGTATATTCATATACAGTAAAACTCAGTTATAGCGAGCCTCCAGGGCCAATGAAAAACAGTTTGTTATAAGCGAACTTTGATATATCTGATAATTTTGTTGTTGTTTTCTTCTCATAGGGGAATATTAGAATCACTTTGTAATAAGCGTTAATTAATTCGTTATAAGTGTGTTTGTTATAAGTGTTAATTCGTTATAAGTGTGTTTGTAATAAGTGTTAATTCGTTATAAGTGTGTTTGTTATATGCGTGTTTTACTGTATAAAAAATTCAGTATCATTCTACCAGTCTGCTTTTGTACATAAACCTGCAAAAACACTAAATTCTCTTTTTTTTTATGTAGAGAATCAGCATTCAGATTGCTGTACCATGTACAGAGTGAAAATGTAGACTTCACCATGAACAGACAGTTGATGTCTGGTCCATCCCATGATGCATTGATCAAACACGTTAGAGTGGAGGATTCCACAGGAGTGTCAAGAAGAGTGCTAAATATATCCGAGGGATTCCGAATGACCCAGGTGTTCAGTATTGTAATGAACAGACAAGTTTTCCTATCAGACAAGTCCAAGTTTGAGAACAGGCTGCTGCATGCTTTGAAATCAACATGGACTGGTGAGTGAGGATGAACATCTGAAGTTTAATCATTGTTACATTAAAAAGTGCAAATGCACTGAATCCCCCCCCCCCCCCCCCCCAATCAATGCATGGCAATTATACAAGATAAATATGCATGTAATTAATAGAAAATTCCTTGCCTTCATAAATAATGGTTGTTTATTTGCAAACTGCAGACTCTGCACAAGTTATATGATATTGTGTTGATTTCTTCTTGTTAAGTAGGTCATAAGCTGGGGGGATTAAAATTAAAGAAATACAGTTATGTGTATTGTATGCTGATTCCTAGAGTCTCAATTTTAACATTATTGATGGTGGAAAGATTATTTGCAAGTATTTCCATTCAATAAGTTATCTTGCAATCCCTCAACCCACACTATTTTAGTTGTTGGTTTCGACTCAAAAGTGATGCATTTAGACTATTCGACAAGAACCATTCTGTCCCATTCATAAAAACAACAAGCTTCATTCAACTTTTTCTTCCCCCAGATATCTCCTCCACTTTCACTTTCACTGTCAGAAGTGAAGAAAGAGTAGTGGATAAAAGCTCAGGGTGAGTACATGTATGAACTAAGTAAATCCTTCATCCGTTATCAAATGCTTGCAAAGTTGTGATCCCTAGGAAAGGATATGCATATAATCATCCTTCTAATTGTATTGTAATTTGTCATTTCATGATCAGACAAATGTTATGGCGATACAACTATGTGACGAAAACTAATGGCGATACAATAGACGTATCCCGCCAACTCGGGGTCAGTAGCACGACCTTGACCTCTGCCCTCAACTTCACGTCACCCAGGAAAGAAGAATATGTTGCTGTGGATAAGGAAGTGTTTTCCTATAATGAAATGTTCTCATTACAAGTGGAAGGAATACAAAATATTGAGAAAACTCGACAAATTTCTGATGAATTGAAGAAGGAGTGGTTAAAACTAACAGGTATGAAATGTTTCCGAGAAACATCAGGAATTATTTTAACCTTGGATGATTAATGAAATGTATGCTTTTTAGCTTCTTGCTCGCCAGATCCATGGTGAGGTCCATTTTGACTAAACTTAAAGTGAAGTAAATATTTAGGAGATGACCTAATCAGTTTATTGATCATTAGAAAGTTTTGAAAGCAAGGACAGATTGTCAAATATTTGTATATGTTACTTTTCTACTTTAATGAACACCCTTGATAGCTCTTCCATTTAAATGATATGGTTACTCTAAACTACAAAATTAGCTTAGATTTTAAAAATAGCTCCATACTACATTTGTAGCTCACTTTTAATAACTCTATACTACATTTTTTAGCTCTCTTTAGCCAAAGGCTTTAGTTATCTGGTTAAAAAAAATTCTGTTATCTGCATTTGTGTCATTATTAATTTTTCACATAATGGACTTCCTCTCAGAAGCTGTTTGACTAATTTCAACCAAACTTGACACAAAGCGCCCTTGTTTAAAGGGGATCCAAGTGTGTTCTAATGAAGGACCACACATTTCTCAAAGGAGGGTTAATTTAGAATTATGAAAATGGGATTTTGTATTTTAAAACCATTAGGCTTATTTTAACTAAACTTGGTAGAGAGTATTCTTAAGTTAAGAGCTTTAAATATGTTTGAATAAATGGTGATATCTCATTCAATGGCAAATAATAAATGAAGAGACTAAATTAGAAATCTCTTGAACCATGAGTTGTAGAATTATAAAATGTATGCATGTATGCAAAAAAACATCATCAAATATTGAAGATTCAAGTTTTTTCATATCACATTCCATGGGCCATGGAAAGGGGCTGAAATTTTCTCAGGAATGTGATGGGGAAAATCTTGTTTAAATCTTTTGTGGAACAGCAAGACTACAGTATGTCAAATGGAAATGACAGCATCCTCGTGTAGATTCAGTTTAATTCAAATTATTTCCCAGTGTGCTAACATTGATGCATCTTGTTCGCAAGTTTGAACCATAGCCGGGTTAACTGTTTTATCAGTGACAGATGAGAACCCCGTAAGTTGAAAGAACTTGTGTTCAAACTGTTGTATAATATGCACTTATACAATAGAATATGTTCAAATCAAATCAGTGGCACTTGTGGTGAGAACTGTTGAGGGATCTGCATATTTTTTACCCCCAATTAACTTTTCAATGCATAAGAAGGTATAAAAAGATAATTAATTGCTAAAACTTTTTCAGTGTATATTTCTATTGATGAACTGATTTTGATGTAGAGTTTATTTCTTGTTTTGAGGTCAAAGTTCAAAAGTTTACTCATCTTAGAAGTTAATTTTACCTAGCTGGTGAGCAATGTGGCCAAGTGCCTCTTACTTTGACTTTGAACATGGACCAAGCCTGGTTCTATGACAGAATATGAACAATATCATTGTCCTGACTCCAGTGTATGAGATATAGTTAGTCAATTTAGTTAGCTGCGTCCTCATCGTTGGATAACTGATTTACACTAAACTGAAATCTACCTAACATGAAGGTCATCGTTCATTTTGCTATGTGGGTACTACTTTAAATCTACCTAACGTGAAGGTCATCGTTCATATTGCTGTGTGGGTACTACTTTAAATCTACCTAATGTGAAGGTCATCATTCATATTGCTGTGTGGGTACTACTTTAAATCTACCTAACGTGAAGGTCACCGTTCATATTGCTGTGTGGGTACTACTTTAAATCTACCTAATGTGAAGGTCATCGTTCATTTTGCTGTGTGGGTACTACTTTAAATCTACCTAACGTGAAGGTCATCGTTCATATTGCTGTGTGGGTACTATATTAACTGCAGCTATGATTTAGTATAATTGGAGCTGATACTGAATAAATGAGTTCTTCTTTCATGTATCATAATGAATAATTGAATGTCTCTACATGAATAAATATTGAACAAGATGATATGATATTTAATTCAGCATAATTTTTAATGTATTTCATTTCAGTATCTGCATCTGTTGGTAATTTGTTCAGAGAAGAATATCTTTCTGACAAAGGGTATGTTTTTTATTTCTTGAAAATAGAATTGAACAAGTAAAAGATTAATCTTGTCAAATTAAACCCATGAGGATTAAAACTGTGTATTGGAATATTTTGAATTGCAGAACACCGGTGACGAAATTCAGTTACTTTGTCGAACATTCCTTTGGTGATGAGCTGATATATCCCTCGGTGACCAAACCGCCTGTGTATGCTTCCTTGGTAACGAGGGTAGGGCTAAAGCTATTTACAGGGAAATCCTCCGTGAGATATTCCGACTGCTTCAGGCTGTATGCAAGTCTCCCTCGGTGGTCTGTAAACAGATCCAGTGTGAAGGCTGCTCTGACACAAACCTGGCAACAGCACTCTCAAGGTAACATAAAGAAACTGACTTGTAGAATTTATAAATATCCAGTACTGATATTAAAAATTAATAGTTGTTGTGCTTTCCATAAGACCCAGTTTCATATATAATGGGTTTAGCTACTAGTATTTGATTAAGTTTTCCTAATAGGAGATCTTATCTTTACATGAAAACATATGAATTGATGTTGGAATAATGATTCAATTTAACTTTCTTGTAGTCTCAAGTAACATGACTGTTTCACTGGTAAATGGAATGGACTCATTCGTAGGCAGTTATGGGTAAGAAGCATTTTTATATCTAGCATTGTATTGTCTCAGTGTCTTCCATTGTAGGTTGGCTCTTTTAGTTTGCTTGAGTGACTCAGGTGACCATTGCTATTGGACTGTGTCCATCGTCGTCGGCCATTCATTAACAGTTGAACATTTTTATGCTCCTTAAAAATTTCAGGGGAGCATATAGTTGCTGTCATGTCTGTCCGTCCCAGCATATATCCTAAACTTTTCATCAGAAATTAATATAGCTGATCACAAATGTTCCTTGAGACAAGGGCATGTGTAACAAGGTCATTTTGTAAAGGTCAAAGTCACTCAGAACATAAAAGTTCCTTATTTCAACAGTTTTAATATAAGATTTCCCATCTCCTAATTAAAACTTCTTATAAAAAATTAATCACAAATATTCCTCAGGACAGGGGACTTTTGGACCAAGGTTATTTTGGAAAGGTCAAGGTCACTCGGGACATACACCTTATACATTTATTAGGAAAAAACATTCATTTCAACAATACTTCAACAGTTATCGATCTTTTGCACCAAGGTCTCTCAAGGTCATTTTTGAAAGGCCAAGGTTGAGGGAAAAGTTCCTTATTTCAACGGCTTTTTGAACAGGTATTGATCATATACATGCGTCATTTTGAACAGGTATTGATCATATACATGCGTCACACAAATAAGTAATAGGCTTTCAAACAAAGGTCACTCAATGTCATTTTGTAAAGGTCACTCAACATATACCTTATATATATTAAAAAATTCATTTCAACAGTTCCTGATCATTGTACAAGTCATTCGACATGAATTAGTTCTTTGGTTAGATGCAGTTCAGGAAGCAACCTTCAGTTTTAATGATATTCTCTAACTTCTTGGTAATTTAACCAACCTTCGAATTATTTTGAAACTTTGTATGAGGCATCTCTGAGACAAGTGGAGCATAAGTTGTAAATTTCAGGACTCTTGCACCACTGTGGACTTAGGGGTGGGGCAGAAACTGCCAAAATTGACAAATTTTTAAAAGTCCACTTCTCTACAACCACACATCTGTAAGAGAAACTAAATGCATAATGATGTAAAGGAGTAAGGCCTCTACAAAAATTATATATTTCGTGATCCCTAGGGTAGGGGTTATGACTCCAGGACAGGGCCAAACTTGGTATATATTGTGTGTTCATGTGTGAAACATTTAAATAACATCTTTAGTCTACTGATACTAAATGAAACTAAATGGGTATTTAAAAGGAGCAGGTAGCCCTTGATTTACCAAAATTGTAAATTTCATGACCGTAGGGGCCTTGGTTCCAGGGCGGGACCAAAATTATCATAGTCATTATTGTCTTTATCATTTGAAAGACTTCTTTTTTAATTTTATTGATACTCAAAAACTCTATGCAGATTTAAGAAAAGCAAAAAGGGATGTACCACATTTGTGAATTTCACAACCCCGGGGTTTGGACTCTAGGTCGGATCCAAAATAGTCATATAGTATTGATGTAACATATATTATACATGTACATGTATTTTGTAGATTTTCATCATTATGGGCACTTTCGAGGGCATTTATGTTTTAGGAACACATTTTGTTTAACACTGCTGCTGCTGAATATTAGAATTTAACTTAAATATGCAGAATAGTTAGATTATTATATATTTTGTAGCCCTTGGGGCTAGTGATACTTTTAACTAATACTCAGGTGACCGATGAGGCCTGTGGGTCTCTTGTTTAAGTAAAATAGACATGTATTCAACCTATTGTATAGTGTGTGGTGATATTATAAGGCATACAAAATTAGTGACAAACTTACAAAGTCTTAACAGATATAACATTTTATAGTTGAGGGTTCAAAGTTTTTTTAGTAAAATAAAAGTATTCTAATTTCAGTCTCCAGTTATCTGCATTCCTATACACAATATCCTACCAGTCTTCAGGCCTCACCAGAGTTATCACCCCTGATATCACTGTCAAGCCTGACTTTGAGAAAGTCCAGATTGCTTTGTCTTCCCAGAATTCCAAGCTGGCTGTTTATCGTTCCATTCCCTACAGAACTCGATCCCTGTTTCATGTGTCTATTAAACATCTTAGGAATGTGTCGATGTCGGCCAGTAATGTTTTGAGTTTGAACAGCCTATTTACACAAGCATGGAGGAATACATACATTTCAGGTGTGACATTAAAGCGATGATGATATACAACGTTAGTGTATTAGCAATTATTGTATCGCCTTCGAAGGGACTGCTTTGTCCAGCGTCTTCCTGTCAGACCTGATAGGACTCGTTTCTTTTTGATTTTCAGAATTTAAAGTTGGGATTTTTACATCCTTGCTACAAACCCACCTGACCAAGCAATGTTGGGATTTTATCTTTCCTTTCAATCACATTTTCACACATGTACATTCAGATACTGTTAAGAAGAAAGAAAACTACTTAGATTACTACATTTATTTTATGTACGTGTATTCCTGGAGTTAGAGTCATTTGATAATATTATATACATGTACCATGGCTCTGTCTTTCTGTCCACCTGCAGAAGTTACAACTTCTCAAAACAACTTTGTTTTGTCTTCTCCAACCATTATGGTAGGAAGTCATATTCAATACTTAATTGACTTATTTGAAATTTTATAAATTTCTTACATTTTTATTTTATTTTCGGTTTCTTCTGCATCAGGATGATTGAGTTCAGCAACAGTTTCTGTTCAAAATCTGTAATATTTTGTAAAGTTGTGAAGGACTATTACATGTAATGCAATTCAAATGGATGCTTCACATAACAGGGAATTTGTTGGATTTTAATGTAAACTTGTAAGAAATATAAAACTGTGCTTGCTTTTCGAGTCTGTGTAATATATATTTGATAATTTTACAGTAGACGAGTATAAGGGATTGGAAAGCCAGATTGTTTCCACTAAAGAATACAGGACGATTAATGGAGGGTAAGAACATGGGAGTGAAATCCTCCATTTTTCAGTAAAAACAAATCCATATAATGATAACTTTTATTCTTAGAAAAAAAACAGTTATAGAGAATTAAGCTACTCCTTAAAATGATTTCATGGAGGAATTCATTAATGTAAGAAATTATCTCCCTTGTCAGCTGGACTTTATCTTTTTTATTTGAAATTTAAAGGCTGATTTCTTGGTGTTTTCTAGTTCATGGGTCACCAGGGTATTTTATCATGTTGAAATAAACAACAAAACTGTGGAACCATGGGAAGGAAAACTGCAGTCTGCCAAGTTTAGTGGAAATCTGATAAGACTTCTACAGAATGACTCCTCTCTGAATGGTCATTTCATTTTGAACAATCAGACGGAGAACGAAGTATACAGCATATTTATTAAAGGTCATCTAAAGGATTTTGTTAATACACACAAAGCACTCCAAGGCAGCTGGCAGAAGAGTATAACCTCAGGTACAGTTACACCCAAATACATGTACAAAGCAATCATTGGCTAAATGTGACATTGATAAACAAAGTCAAGTATATTCTAAATGAGATTTAAAATACTTGTATTGGTATCAGATCTGTAAAGGAATGTTCCTGTAAAATACTTGTATCTTTCAAAAAAAGTTAAAATGTGGTGTGTATCATAAGCAGATTGCAAAGTGTTCCCATATTTACCTTTATTCCTTGTAAAAAAAAAAAATTATCTTTACATGTAAGAAAAAATTATTAGAGCAAACTTAAAACCTTTGATTTTTTTTAAGGGACGGTAATAGTGACTACCATTGGTACCCAGAAATACGTCAGCGATAGCTGGAAAGATGTCACAAAGCTCAAGTACTCGGTCACAGTCAATGGGTCCAGTCCAGATGCTCTAAAACTTTCACCTCCTTCTTTTGCTGCAGTCGAGGCGGAGCTACAGAAAGTGAACAAATCTCAGTGTCCTTGCTATACCACCAAGGTCAGGAAAGAATACTTGTTGGGTTCCAGGACATCTATTAAAGTTAATAAAGTCCAGACAGCCCTCAAATCTGTGTGGACAAGCAAGAACACAGGTAATTTTGAGCTTTTCCATGAATATAGTTACAATGCGTAGAGAAAATTGGTTTTTGACTTCAGAACAGTGGAACTTAATGAAGTTTTGTAGAATTCACTGAAATGATTCTCATGATTAGGAATCTTTCATTTATTATATGCCTATTTACAAACCAATTTTTAGTCTTCAGAGAATTTGAGATGTTAAGATAGTTATGATTGAACTGAGAAAAGTTTCTTCCTATCAATAATCACATGATATATAGGATACCTTGTTATCTAGACATTAAAAACTGGGTTTACTTTGTAATTTTCTTTGTAAATGGTCTTTTGAATATACATGTATGAAATTTAGGCATAGACAGTCAGAAGTTCACAGTGAGAATCAAAGACATCACAAACAGACAGAAAAGAGACACTGAAAGTGCTACCATCGAAACAAAACTTGTCGGCAATGGAAAGTAAGACCAATAAGAATCCGCTATCATCAAAACTGTAGTTGCCAAAATTAGATATGGATGATTTGTTGTCTGCTTATGGAAGTATATATCTATATTTTTATATTTCTCAGTAAGGAAGTAACACCTGTACAATATACAGTAGCTTTAGAAGGTCATGACCCTGACCCGACCTTTGTGGACACACCCTCAGGAAATGACCTTACAAAACCTTTGGGTCAGGCTGGTGCTGCTCCCTGTGGATGTTCCCCAAAACTTGCAGGAACCTTGAAGCTGAAAGGAGCAACTGATCCGAAAGAAAAGCAAAAAATTACCAATGCTATTGCAGATGCATTTGCAAAGCAAAACCAAGGTACTGAATGTTTTATTTACATGTATGTTTTGTCACTGAATTAGAGTTCTAAATACATGTACTTTATCAGTATAACCGCTTACATGATAGGCTGTAGATGGATTTTCTGCATTGTAAGTTGTATGGAGTGTAATCAATTGTTCCAAAAAGTTCCATGTATTTTTATTTTGTTTGATAGATGTGAGCAAGAACAATATCAAAGCAGATGCCAAATTAAACAACGTTAAAAGTGATGGGTATGTACTATATCTCTTTTTCTCTCCCCCCCCCCCCCCCCCCACAAGAAAAACATCTCTCCCACTTTTCCCAGGTACATCTATGACACTCTTCTGTACTATAAACTAGTTTGCACAAAATCAATATATTTTCCTATATTACAAATATGGGAAGACATGTTTAAGTATAAAGTAATATAGCATATAAAGCATGTTGTTTAAAAACAGTAAACTAATCAAATTTCAACCACTGTTTTAAAGATGTAATCTGCCACATGATTTTAGAGAGGCTGAGCATAGCCACCGAAGAATTAAGGTTGTGATGATACGATGAAGCTCAATCTCTTGATTAGTTCATACCACCCAACATCACCTTCTCCTACACCACCTGTCCTCCGGTCCGTATGGATTTATAGGCATGGTGTATATTGTATTTCCAATGATAATGGACTTGACATTCTGCATTACAGAAATGATATAACTGTTGTGGATTATACTGTCCAACGAAATGATGATGAGCCCATAGAAGACCTGAAATCACCCAAGCGTGTCGACTTGGAGAGAAGTCTGAATACTGCTGGGAAAACGCTGTACTCTAAATCCCCAGTAACCCCGCCAGAAGAGGTGATTCTTTTTTAAAATCAAGTTACAATATTGTGTATTGGAAAGACTCCAATATTTCTATTTTTCCTGAAAGAAATGTCTTGTTGCATGAAAGTAAATAGATATACAGGTCAAATGAAAGGAGCCACGAAATGTTTTGATTAGTTATCTTGGCACAACCAAAATGAAATAAGTTATTTTAGAATTAAAATAATCACTTGTTGCCCCGAATTCGAATTTGGCCGGAGTAGACTTTAGAATACTTTGTATCTATAGGTATACTATCTAGAGATATTTGCGACCAGTGAGATGATTTGAGGTGAATTGCACAGAAATCAAAATTTCAATTTTGGATTATCAGATTTATACTTAAAAATTGCAGGACGACAAGAAGATGGCCATCTATATAGCTGTTGCAGTGGTGGTCTTTATCATACTGATCCTGATAATCTGTTACATTGTGTACATCAGAAGGTAAGTGATAAAAATCTGCTGGTTTGTGCCTTCTATAGTTCTGTTCTTTGAACATGTAATTGGCGTAACCTGTTGGTCTCTCAGTATACGTTTAGCTGTTGGAGAATCGCATTATTTATGCATGCTCTTACTTCAGATTGTATTCAGTCATAGCTTAATTTATATCTTTAAAAGATTTATAAGTGCTTATTATTGGGACAATTTTTTTTTACAATATACATCACTCTGGGTCGATTCAAACATTCAAATTTCATAAATTTGCAATTATAATAGTTTAATGTTTAGGATGAATTAATATTTTTACTTTAAAATTGATTTCATGAATTTTAACCTCTGTGATATATCGCCTGCAATCATGTGTATGATATATTTACAGACATAGAAAGAAGGGGAATTTACTAAAGAGAGAGCAGCAAGTCAAAGAAAATAATGCGTTTGACACGGAACATTTCAGTGAACCTGCAGTATCGCAGGCTTATCAGAATCCAAATTACGAACAAAACCCTATCAAACAAGATCTCAGAGATGTTTGATGCATAGCTTGTTTTATCAACTATTTTTTATTCTATGTCGACTATTTTTGGAGCATTTTTTCTTGTTGAACACTTTAATAGAACTATGCAATGAATTTTTTAAATACGTGTATTTGTTACAGTTAGTGACGCAAAGAAAGATTATAATTTTTTACTACAAACTGCCGTCCATGTAAACTTGCCGATTTCCTATACATTGTATTCCTTCATGCAATGTGTTGTACAGTCACATTAAGTTCTATCCAACATTTTAAAAATTTCAAAAATTCTCAGGAGAGATCCAAGGTTCATGTATTGCTTATATGTGCACACTGTACATGAATATGCTGTTATTTGAACTACACTGTGTGATCAAATTACCATTTTTAATAGCAACTTTTCCAACATTAATGATTTCATACACCTAAATTTGATTGTCTTCATCATTTCTTAAAGTTGTCAAAAAAAGGACATTTTCAATAACTTTTTGCTAATGTAGAGCACTCTTTTTTTCCTTCAGATTTATTTGAAATGTGGAAGCATTCCTCTTATAAAAGCATGAGTCCATCATTAAATGAGCATTAATTGATTTTTACAAATTTTTATATTAGCGGACAAACTCAGATAATTATGCAAGGTAGTATCGAATTGTTCAGGGACACTTTTATCTCTGACACCCTCATTTTGTAAGGTATTGAAATGGCACGATTTGTTTCTATAACTTTATTTAGCAGTGCTTGATATTTGAAAGATATTTTAAGTATGCATATAATTAATTCCTTTAAACTTGTAATCATACATTGATGCATTGTTGTGTATTTAAAGTGAGAATGTATATTGGACAATTTACCTACAGAATGTTACTTGTAGATGTGCTTTTATAATTGTTATTTATTTGTTGTGCATTATGGCTTGCCAATATATATTAATTTTATCTTGCCATCAATATGGGATTGAGTGATATTATGGAAGCTGTAGTGTGGGTGTTTATGTATTCAAATTCATAACATTTGTTGTAATGTAGTCAAGAAAAATACAAAATTTGTGTTTTTGAAGTATTGTACTAATGAAAACCCTTTGATAGTGAGAGGTTAGTTTGTAGATTTTTACTGGGATACAGAAAACCTTGTACTTATTTTTTATATAATTTGTGTTGCATTTTTTTTTTTTTAAATATATTTCTTGCCAGTTACGTTAATGATTCAAATGAGTTTCTAAATTCAGTGCTTTCTTTTACCTGTCATGCATCACTAAAATATTTCAGTCCATAATTTGCCGTAGTTATCTCGCTGTCTGTATGCAATTTTTGAGAATCTTTACAGTATGCTTTGGACTTTAATGAAATTATACATTTAAATACTGTTTTATGTGTAAATGTTCATATATCCTTTTTTACAATTTTCTAAGATGTAAATTAGGTTTGTCACTGTAAAGTAACAAAAAAAATGTCACATGTCAACTAAAAAAATGTTTTTATGAAATCACTTAAAATTTCACAGCAGTGTCACAATGACTTAACATCCTGGTACTTTAATGAGCTATAGTTCTGCAGCTATAAACATGTCCTGATTGATGAGGAAAATTTAAAGCAAAGTTGAACCAAAGATAAATAGGCTTTAATCATATAAATTGGGTAAATTTTCGTGTGTTTCATGACAGCTGAATATTGTGTGAATTTTGAATCTCATGACATATGTAGAGTTTATAATAAGAAATGAATTGTTCACCAATAACCTTGCCCAGTTGGGAGAGAAAGTTTGCAATGCCATGAAAGCTTTTTTTTTTATGTAAATGAATAAGTCCATCCTTTACTAATGTGTTTCTGTAGATCTTTTTTCTAGTTGATCAAAATGAATAAAAAATAATGTGCGACTATCACGACTTATTTTATAGACACATTTCTTGAATACTGACAACAGAGTTCATCAGTTAAACTGGGAAATAAGACCAACTTCTGCTGTGGCTTCTTACAAATTGTGCTCTCTTTGACAACTTATACGACATGTATAGTGGTGGTGTAACTTGGTTTCATATTGTTTTGTGAGGAAACTGTCTCTTGAAATAAAGAAATTTTCCCAACCTTATCTTTTTTGTCATTCTGAATGAAGATGCCAAGAAGTAACATTTTAAATCTTTCTTGCTCCAATTCATTTTGGTGTGTATATCAACAAGTTCAGGTCACCTGAGTGTACTATTGGTATATTTTTATATGCCCATCAAAGACGAATAAACTGTAAACTACATGATCTTCCAACTTGGTACATTTGATCAACATGAGAGGAAGATGCGTATTGATTTTCATTGTCTGTGATTAAAGGTCAAAGTATCAGTTAATAGGAAAACTTTGTAGGCAGAATACAGACTGAACTATTGGGCATTTTGTTCAAGATCAGTCATAGTATCACTTAGTACGAAAATCTTGTAGGCAGGATACAGACTGAACTGTTGGAGCTCGGACCTTCAAACTTTTTACATGTACACCTTATGCCAAATGGAGAATGCCTTTTGTTTCTAAAGGTCAGTCGTAACATCACTCAATAGAAAACCTTGTTTTCGTTGTGGATACAGATATTGCCATGAAATTTAGTCACCAGCTTCCTCTTGGAGGAATATAAGTTCAGTTTGCATTTCAACTGGATTGGTGCACAGTGACCTACTTTTGGGTACAAAGTAGGTCAGTTTTCCAGATTTTTTGTTGTTGTGAATACAGGTATTGCCCTTAAATTTTTTTACAACCTCCCTCTCTGAGAAATACATAATCAACTCACTTGATTTGTGCACCGTTACCTTCATTTGGGCTAAAAGTAGGTCAAATAGTTTCTCATCATGGATACAGATATTGCACTGAAGGTCTAACCGGCATGTACTGTTGTCTGGCTTCCTGTGTTAACATGAATTAATTTTCCATTTCTTCTCAAATTCTACCAGGCAAATCTTTATATGGAGCATATTATTGTAGAACGTTATCCGAATGTTCATTCAGGATTTTCTGTTTTTTATTTTTCTGTCACACACCGAGCTGAAACTTGCTGTGTAGCTTCTTTGTGGGTCACTTGATCATGTGCATTTTGACTTCTTGCAGGAGTTTTGCCCCTTTATTTGAAAAATTTAATTTTAATGGAGGGTATGTGAATTGTCCGGCTAACATCTCCCAGTTTCTAAGCGAAGACCTTTTTATTTTAGAGAGTGTTTATATGGGTTTGAAGACATGCATGTGGCAATGATATTGAATGATTTTTTTGAATTTCTTAGGAAATTACAGGTGTTGAATTTAGTCAATTTTGAGGAAATACTATGTAGAGAGTACATGATTCATCCATCGAACTTCTCCCCAGTTTTCAATTGAGGCCCTCCTTACTTTACAAAGTGTTTGTATGTGTATTGAAAATGTACACAGGGCAAGGATTTTGATTTTCTTTAATTTTGAAAAAAAATAATAGGTTGCTGAACTTATGATTCCTCCATTCAACTCCTCTCTGCAGTTTTGAATACAACTTGAATATGTGCATATTGCAAAAATTTAGATTCCCAACAATTTTCTTTGATGTTTGAAAAAATTACAGATTGTTGAACTTGGTCAAGTATGGGAAAATATTTTGCATACAGAGCTCTTGGTTTGTTTATTTACCTCCTCTCAATTTTTAACCTAGGACCTTTTATTCATGTATACAATGCAAAGAAACTATGTCACAGCTGGATGATGACTGATACTATATTCAGTATAGTTCTACATCATTACATGGCTTAAACAAGAGTACCGCAAACGGTACAATATATGCCCGTCGGACAGGGAGCCTTTGACTAAACATCAGGGCAAAATCTGTATCGGAAATGAAAAAATGCCTGGAAAACTGTCTGACCTATTTTTAGTCCAAACGTAGGTCAAGGATGGACCAATCCAGCTGAAATGCAAACTGAACTTATATTCCTCTGAGAGGAAGCCTATTACTAAATATCAGGGCAATATCTGTATCCGTAATGAAAAAAAGCTTGGAAAACTGTTTGACCTATTTTTAACTTGAAAGTAGGTCATGGATGGACCAATCCAGCTGAAATGCAAACTGAACTTGTATTCCTCCAAGAGGAAACTGACGACTAACTTTCAGGGCAATATCTGTATCCATAATGAAAAAAAAGCCCGGAAAACTATTTGCTGAAATGCAAACTCACTCTTACAATTCTTGAGGGAGATATTGTGACCAAATTTCAAAGTTGTACATGCATCCGTTACGGAAAAAAGTCAGGAAAACATGACCCGGGACAGACGGACAGCCAGCCGGACAGTGCCATAACATAATATGTCCCGTTTAATGACGGGTGTATAAAAAGTACCCAACATAAGCTTGTGATATGTGCAATATGTATGGTTTCCAGTACTCCCATTACAAACTATATTGCTGCCAACTCCCCCCCCCCCTCCCCCAGTTTTGTTTATTGTTGATTATTTTCATAAATTCCCTTAAAAAATTTCACACCACTAACATATATCGAACAAATAACCTAATTTTGCATAAATGCTCATGACCAGTACGTCGTGATTAAATTGCCCATGAACTCTAAACAAAAATTTACTACTAGGAATCCCTTTGAACTTTCAATATAAAATCAACAAGAGTCATTGAACAATTGTGATTAATCTATCTACAATTTATAAAGTTTAATGGCTATCAGGTAAAGGGTTCTCTAGTTAGCAGTTGGTGAATTCCAATAACCTGAAAATCACCAAAGGGCTTCCATTAGTCTTTGGCAACTCAAGATAATGCTTTGACAGCATAAGCCTCTGATGATTTCTACTTGGAAACACAATGAAACTATCTATCAAAGAGCACTAAATATTTTGGTCGGACAATGTCTTGTGCACTAATTGACATGGGCAAAGCAATATGTGAGCAGATATTGTCCAATGCTTTCCTAAACAAAACAAAATAACACAAAATGGATCTTTAACAAAAGTTATTTAATATATGTACAGTTCTTTAAAGGGACTGATTCACGATTTTCCTCAAAATTTTGTTTTTCCCTTTTAAAGATCAAAACCTACAGTCTAATGTGTTTAAGAGATTTCACATAAAAATTAAGGTTATACATTATCACAGAAGCTCATTTTAGAAAGTTTGTTATTTGTTTTGTAAACAGAGATTGTGGTATGTTATTGTTTACGAAATTTTTAAAAGAAATGAATATTGATCTAAGTTTATTATATCTTTCACATTGACAAGCATTCTTTGGGTAGAATGTGTTATCTAAAAGTTAAAATTTGTAACTATGGAAAATTAAGATGCTTTATATTACAAAATTAATATTTCCGTTTGTTTGTACACATAAAAAGACTTGAGTCTTTATTTACAGATTTAAGGCTAAATTATTGCTTTCATTCTTGCATTCAGAAGGTCAAAATTTTGGCTGTCAACATTAAATGAGTTATATTTTTAATGTTTAACATCAAATATGTTAAATATTTTTATCAAAAATCGTGAACCAGTCCCTTTAGCAAATACAATTTACATGTACAGTTATTTAACCAGTAAGCAACATTTATAGTCACTGGATTTTCCCTTGGGGAGTCCTTCTGTGTAATTACATGGATACAGACTTGCACACCTATAGAATACAGACTTGCACATCCAGAGAAGCACAACACTTACTCACTAAACAGAACGATATATCATTTTGAAGTATGCACTTGGTTAAATAATCTGTCTTTTATCACTTGTGACATTAGGCCATGAATTGCTTCCATTGTAGTTTTACACCTAAAAGAGAAATGTTCATAATCTTTATATAACTGGTATAAAATTTTGCAGATTTAAACTCTGAATGAAAATAAGCATTTGTCTTAATAAGAATCGAATCATTAATGCATATTCTGAGGACAAAAACCATACCCGTCTTTAGTTGCTTTGGCGAGCTTATCCTCTGATTTCTTTTCATGCGTGTCCATCCCCAGCATAAAGCCTCCTCTACACAGCTGAACCTCGGACTGCTCAAGTTTGTCAGCCAAGTCAAAGATCTGACCGGTAGTGTAGTCTGCATTCTGTAAAAGCAAACACTAATCTGATTAAGGAAACACTAATCTGATTAAGGAAACACTAATCTACATAAAAACAAACACTCATCTGCATCACACAAACACTAATCTGCATTGAACAAACACTAATCTGCATTGAGCAAACCCTAATCAACATTAAACAAATACTAATCTGCATCAAACAAACATCAATCTGCCTTAAGCAAACACTACTCTGCATTGAACAAACACTAATCTGTATTGAACAAACACTAATCTGTATTAAGCAAACACCAATCTGCATTAAAAGCAAACAGTGATCTTCATTAAGCAAACACTAATCTGTATTAAGCAAACACTACTCTGCATTGAATATACACTAATCTGCATTAAAGGACACATCTCGTGTTTTCAAAGTATACAGAATTATATGCATTTTGTCTTCCTTATGCTTATAGAAATTAATTGTAATAGTTCGTTTGCTGAAGTATTGCGATAATTAGCCACAATACGGACTTAAATCTAAGTCCCGATTTCAAAAAGCCTAGTTAATTAGATAGGTAGTCACGTGGTACAGTGACGTCATATGCGACCTTCATCGATCAACTTGTTGTAGAAGTAGTGTTAGATATTTTTAAAAACTCGGGTTTTAGGGGCCTAATTTATTTACCATGGATAACATTTATTTCGATGTTGACAAATTCTTTTAGCCACCAGTGCATACAAATAGCGACCCAAATGTAGCGAGAAGAGCGAGTATGAAATCTGCATAAATTTGCGAGTAAATAATGTTTACATCGGATCCCTGTCTAAACACAATTTGGTAATGCCATTTCTGTAAACAACTGTAATTAGCGTTGTTGCTTTTTTAAAATAAACAGTGCAATTATTATTAAATTTATTTTTGGAGAAGTTAGATAGGCCTAAATTATGATACGATTATGTATCATTGACAACTAGGCCTACTGTCACGGGTGCATTTCGAAAAAGAAAAAATAATAATAATGATCAAACTTATTGTGAAAATCACAATACTTTTAAATTATTTTATTAAAGCAATTTTATTAGGCCTAATCATTATTTTTTGTTATCAACACGTTGTTACGTAGAAAGTGGGAGCGCGGCGTGCTGTTGTTGTAAACACGTACGCGTTCCTTAAAAAAATGAAAGCATTATAATTCAATTCAAAGTCGGGAAATATTATATTTTATTATTTATAATTGAAAGTTCAATTATCTTTTATCTTTAAATTTCTTTTTTAAAACTACCAGTTGGTAGACACTGCTAGCAAAGTTCTGCCTATGTTGTTACAAGGTGAAGGTCAGTTGGTGCGAGTGTGTATTGAATTCGAGAGCAGAACGGAAAGCATATGCCGTAGGCCTATATGTAACAGTGCGTAGCTTCGATAGAACCACTTTCTCGCAGTTTATCTACGTATTTGTCCAAGTGCTTGTTAGAAAAAGTACAGGGGCAAATTTTACTGGGGGGTTTTATGGCAAAGTCGTTGTGCCGACAAAAAATATTCACGTCTTGTCCCTCATACCTTCCTTCGAAAATTGATAAAAACACAGTCCAAATCCTCTCTACTGACAGCAAGTACACCCTTAAACGGCACAAAACACCCTAATGCAGTGTTATTTAGAAGCTGTTAATGTGATAATTGTTTGTTTGTCGATTAAATCTAATCTGTTCATGAAATGGCTATCAACTGTTTTCAAATCTTCTCGCTCGAGGTCGCATATGATGTCACAGATAATGGCGCGTAAAATATCGAAGAAAATATGCATATCGCAAGATTTGAATTTCATCGCTTTCAAACTCGAAAACTACGCAAACTGTTTCATTTAAAACACATGTAAAGTAGTTTTAGGCATGAAATGAATTAATTTTGCTGAAAAAATTAAAAAGTTTAAAAACATGCGATGTGTCCTTTAAGCAAACACTAATCTGTATCGAGTACAATGTATACATCTTCTGTGTTTTAACAATAAAACCAGGTTATAACAAATTCACGCTTATTGTGAAGTGATATATATTCCCCAGGGAGGAAAATAACCGAAAATGTTATTGGATATAACAAAATTTAGTTATAATGAATTGTTTTTTGCTGGCCCTGGAGGTTCACTGTAACCGTGTTTTACTGTATAATGAAGTCTGGTTATAATGAACTGTTTTTCGCTGGCCCTGGAGGTTCACTGTAAGCGTGTTTTGCTGTATTGTATAAGTACATTTGGTAGATAACTGATTACTATCATTCTGTCCATTAATCATATTACAAGCTTTAATATCAAAGAAACATTGACTGAGGGGACAAATGACGTACTGATTGATAACATATTGGAGGAACTAAAAATAAATTACTGACTGCCAACAAATTGGTGGAACTTAGAACTAGAAATAAAGTACTGACTGTTAACAGACTATAGGAACTTAGAACTAGAGATATAAAGTACTGACTGTTAACAGACTATAGGGACTTATAACTAGAGATAAAGTACTGACTGTTAACAGACTATAGGAACTTAGAACTAGAAATAAAGTACTGACTGTTAACAGACTGGAGGAACTTAGAACTAGAAATAAAGTACTGACTGTTAACAGACTGGAGGAACTTAGAACTAGAGATAAAGTACTGACTGTTAACAGACTATAGGAACTTATAACTAGAAATAAAGTACTGACTGTTAACAGACTATAGGAACTTAGAACTAGAAATAAAGTACTGACTGTTAACAGACTATAGGAACTTATAACTAGAAATAAAGTACTGACTGTTAACAGACTATAGGGACTTAGAACTAGAGATAAAGTACTGACTGTTAACAGACTGGAGGAACTTAGAACTAGAAATAAAGTACTGACTGTTAAGAGACTGGAGGAACTGAGTGTATTGACCCAATATTTGTTCCACAGAGACTCCAATAGCTTCCTGTCTGCCACTGATTTGAAGTAGGACATTTCTAAGCTGTAATAGCTGAAAAATAAAACATACTGAAATCAAGAACTGTACTGGTAAATATATTTCATTTGTTTAAATTTAATTGTTTACTAAGTGAATTGATCTTACTGTTTGCAATGGACTCCAAAATCTTCTATTTTGTTCAGCGGTATAGACTGGTATTCTGAGGGGCCCTCATCTGGGGGCTTGAAACCCTGTAATTTTAGTGACAATTGAGCTGATGTACATTGGCCTTAATTGTCTAGAAATTCTATCGATTAAACGTTAACTAATTACATTCACCTATAAGATTTATTATCTGTGGTGAACACTGACAACTTACTCTGAGTTAAGTTCTCAATGTTCATACAATGTATATTAACAATGAATATTGACATTTTACCTTAGGATATATTCTGAATGCTCCTATATTAACAATGAAGTTGAATGAACACCGACATTTTACCTTAGGATACGTTCTGAATGCTCCTATATTAACCTTCCCAGCAGATATTGTTCTTACTGGATCTACCTGCAAGCACAATTGTAAATATATATTCAAATTCTGCTGCTTTTTCCAGTAAACTCAATCTAACCACATTGTAAGCTTCGTATTTCATTCCACAATTCACTCATTTGTGTTATAGAACTAGTCTAGAACAGCAAACTAAGCCAGTTGTTAGTGTTATAGAAATGGTCTATAACAGCAAACTAAGACAGCTGTTGGTGTTATAGAAATGGTCTAGAACAGCAAACTAAGCCAGCTGTTAGTGTTATAGAACTAGTCAAGAACAGCAAACTAAGCCAGTTGTTAGTGTTATAGAAATGGTCTAGAACAGCAAACTAAGACAGCTGTTGGTGTTATAGAAATGGTCTAGAACAGCAAACTAAGCCAGCTGTTGGTGTTATAGAAATGGTCTAGAACAGCAAACTAAGCCAGCTGTTGGTGTTATAGAAATGGTCTAGAACAGCAACTAAGCCAGCTGTTGGTGTTATAGAAATGGTCTAGAACAGCAAACTAAGACAGTGTTGGTGTTATAGAAATGGTCTAGAACAGCAAACTAAGACAGTGTTGGTGTTATAGAAATGGTCTAGAACAGCAACTAAGCCAGCTGTTGGTGTTATAGAAATGGTCTAGAACAGCAAACTAAGACAGTGTTGGTGTTATAGAAATGGTCTAGAACAGCAAACTAAGACAGTGTTGATGTTATAGAAATGGTCTAGAACAGCAAACTAAGCCAGCTGTTGGTGTTATAGAAATGGTCTAGAACAGCAAACTAAGCCAACTGTTAGTGTTATAGAACTGGTCTAGAACAGCAAGCTAAGCCAGCTATTTGTGTTTTCTATCAATTCACGTGTGTAAGGAGTAACAAAATTATGGAAAAATTTCAAACTAATAATGCACTTTACTGAGAAAATCTATAAATACATGTATAGGCATTACAATTCACATTTAGTATAAAAAAGATGTACAGTCAAATTTTCTACATCACGTTCATTTAATGAATAATACACAATAAGTCTTGAGGACTTAAGATACCTTTACATTAAAAATTGAAAATAGTTGCTGTGGAATCATTTTAATTCATGGGAGCCAATGTTTGTGGGCAAGCAAAATTTTGCTGGTTCATGGGGACGTAATTTCATGGGTAAGCAATATGATGTCACTAGCAGAGATAACTCTACTTGGTCTAAAAAAATGTTTGTGGGTAAGAGTGACCAACGAAATCCACGAACATCAATCTCCCACGAACAATGGTGATTCCACAGTATTATGGAACAAAGGTTTTAAAAAACCAACAAAAAAAACCAACAAAAAAACAAGTGTGATGCAACATAAAAATCAGAAGTGCCATTATTCCATACCAGTTCTGATTTTTTCCTGTTATTCAAGCTTTCTGTACATTTGGGACTACGCAAAAGTAGCTGCAATAAGGTAACCCTCTCCAAATATGAGAGGGCTACATTATTGCAGATAAGCACTAGTGCAGCTATACACATTGGAATAACATAAAAGAAGATAAAAAGGTGACAAAACACTGATCACTTACTACGATTGCAACGAATGGTTCCTGGAACTGCTGATTTAGCATCTGTGTACTGACATCGATTCCTGATAACCAACAACCATAACCAGGGTGACTGTGATACCAACCAATAGCATTCTCCAGCCTTCCTACCTAATGTTCAGAAAACAGATGAGTCATAGCACTTAAAGAATGGTAGCAAAAAATAGGTAAGAAACCTTAACTTAAACTTGCATTCAAGCATTGAAAAATAGTTCGTAAAAACACAGGAAGTCTTTTTTTTTACAACATTTAAAGATATGGTAACCTATGATTCTAAGTTACATACTTGCTTAGCTGCCTCAGTATATGCAGCCATATACTCATATGCCTGTGCTTGGGCATTCACCCTGGTCTCTGTTCCTTCTACTGGTAAAGCAAAACTGTCCATAACAATCATTGTATTGCCATCAACTTTCCCAAGCAATAGTCCCATCACCTCCAGATTTCCACCTGATCTTGAATGCATTACCATTTTCAGCAGAGCCAAAGCACTAACTTTAATGTGCTTAAAATAATGAGGACTGTAGGGGAAAAAATATTGTTAATAGAAACAAAATCCTAGTTAAATCTTTGACACTTCTAATTTTACATAACTTCATTCATCATACAATACTATTTCTTACTCTTTTTCCCATGGTTTAGCTGTTAGAATATCTTGCTGTTGTTTCTTATCATATCTGTATATTTCGTCAACACCGCTGATATTTTCTACGTTATTGCTGAACTCCCAAGTTTTCTGAGCATTTTTCGAGTCCATTCTGGCTACTGAAGAGAAAAGCAGCGCCACCTATTGACAAATTTAGGATCGCGGTAAAGGGTGTGCGCAGAAACTGCGTCGTGTAAAATGTAAAACAAGAGAAGAAAAATATTTTCCAATCATAACTGTACAATATGTAATTTCAAAATTCTTAAATCTATAAGGGGTGTAACAATATATTTTATAAACACGTTTGACACCCCGAAAAACATGACCACGTGATCACAGCTGTCATGGTGGACAGAAACCGAAGGAGGAACCGGGTATAAAACACCTGTTTGATTTCAGTGAATTTCATCCTTATTTTTATACGTTGAAATGTTTTATATGTAAATAGTATGATAGCAGGCGCTAGGCCACACGATATGTTCCTTACCCGTGCTTTAGAGAAGATACTTAGCGACAAGGAGATCAAGAAGTCGTATCACTCACAACTGAAAAAGGCATGTGAGGTTGCACTAGGTTAGTAAATACACCTTCTTCATATATTCTACATGTGTTGAGTAAGGCATTAACTTAGAATTCCCAAATGACCTTTTGTTGATGATGCTCACATGGAGTGAAATAAGAAATGTTTGTTTTGAGAATCCGAATTCTGCAAATAGATATGACTAGTTTAACACATGTAAACAACAAATGTGTACTGCTGTATATAGATACAAATGCAATTATAGAATCCTTTTTATATTGATGTAACAATCGTTTGAGTGAGGGAAGCAGAGTGCAAAATAGGCAGTTCTACTCTCCTTAGACCTTAGATCATTAGCTTAATTTTATGTGTTAGCCATCCCAATGAATGGGGGAGAGTCTATTCTTTTTAGAGAAGTCGAGAGGCATAGCCTTCATCGACTTCTCTTCTCTGTCCTGGGTTTACGTTAACTGGTCTTGGGAGCTGTCACAATAGGGGACCAGTTAACTTAAGAGAAAGAAGGCTGACGTAATCAGAGTTGTGATTTAAACCCGGGACAGGGGCATGTTGAAAATGGATTAAAAGCAAGAAAGTTTTGATTTCCTTGTGACGATTTTGTGCATTACTGTTAAATGTTTGAAAACAAGTTGTCTATTGTGTAAATCCAGGCACATCTGAGTTGAAACGTCGGTCGAAGCATAAACCATCACCGACTCTGGCATTTACACGTTTTCCAGAATCAAAATATGAATGCTTGCGAAGAGAAGTCGATGAAGGCTATGCCTCTCAACTTCTCTAAAAGAGAATAGGAGAGAGTCCTGCTCACGTGCTTAACCTCCCCTAAGTCCATTATTCCAGAATTAGACGATAATCTCTCGCTAAAGTATTTTTTCTCCCTCAAAATTTCTCTGTGTTATTTATTAATAAAAGGCACGTAGTATTTGAAGGTATCTGCAGCTACTGTTTTGTAAATGCATATTTAGTTATTATCGAGTGTCTTGGGAGTTATAATATTTTAAGCCAGCAAAATCCGTTGTTTATCAATCTAATTTGTAATACAGGAAAAGAAGAAGAAATACTCTATTGTTTTAGAAATACTGTTACTAACAGTGTCATGAAAGTTCTAGTGTCCAATCCTACATAACATTTATGGTTGAAATTGCCTTAATTTGCTTAATAACTTTTGATTTTGGCACTTTCATATGTACGATACAAAGCAATGGATATAATATTGGATGTTCTGTAACAAAAATTGCTCGTATGTTAAGGTATCAACCCCTTATGTAAACAGGGTCTAATGTTTCTTGTGTGATTTACATGGTTTTGGGGGGGTAGGAGGGGGATTCTACATGGAACCAAGTCATGCATATGTAAACTGTATAGTCTTGTTTTCCCACAGGAAAAAAAAAGCTAGACTAACATCACGCTATATAACTATCACTGTATGGTAGATTATTGATTATTAGTATCATAATCAGATTGGTGCATTAACTGTACTTATAAAGCAGCTGCAATGGAACTCGTTTAATCTGACATGCACTGCGAGACAATTATTTTCATGTCAGGAGTAGACAGGGTGTCAAAGTTTCACAGAGTATGGAAATAAAAGAGGATTGGAAATGAAAATTTGGTCAGAATTCAACAGTGTAGGCAGGCTTAACTGTGTTAAGTTAAACAAAATAATAAAACTTTTAATTTTTATGATGATGCAACAGCTGTTTCTGTTGCTGAAATATAACAAGAGGTATGTATTTTGTTAATAATATAATCACAGGCTTTGCATATTTTATAAATCATTATGGAACATGCGTATTTTGTGTACACAATTAATGCATTTGTTCTCACTTATATGATTATGTCCCAATCATCGTTTTGTATTAAATTTGTACATGTATAGGTAACACTAGTACCAGTTATTTCATTCTTATATTTCAGGTGAGCTGAAGGAAGATAACAGCTCTAATGGGTAGGTACTTAGACATATTTTCTGCAATTTTTGAAAGGAGAAATGTTATTACCCTTTGTTATCAGTTTAACAGGATTGATATAACAAAGTCATGTCAAATCCCTAACAGCTATCAAACCTATGTATGTTGTTGACAGGAATCAGCCATCATCTGCCCTGCCACAGCCAAAGAAGGCAGGCTTCGTAGAAGCTGACAAGTATTTCCTCCCATTTGAATTGGCTTGCCAATCGAAATGTGCCCGGATCGTCAATGTTGCATTGGACTGTCTGCAGGTATCAGTATAATGTTCTGTTGCTTGTAGACGTAATGGGAAATACAATCAAAACTTTCATACTGATATGTACAGCAAATGTATTCTACATATTACATGAAAAATATTAAATTTACCTCATAATTGGTACTTTAACACTTTGAAACGAATATACATGTGCAATATAGTTATTAGATAGATAGCTTTATAGATGATTATTTTGATTATGAGCTTGTTGTTGTAGAAACTAATAGCTTATGGCCACCTGATTGTGAGTTTGTTGTTGTAGAAACTAATAGCTTATGGCCACCTGACGGGAAGCACTGAAGACAGTACGACCCCGGGGAAACTGCTAATCGACAGGATTGTGGAGACCATATGTGGCTGTTTTCATGGACCACAGACTGACGATGGAGTTCAGCTGCAAATCATCAAGGCAAAGTGTTCAATGAGAACAAGACTATATTGATATACTATGTCATAATTAGTACTCAAAAGCTAAAGTTAAAATTTCTTGCATATTATACATTCAGTAAATGTTTACAAGTTTGATGTTATTTCATATGTATGCATTCATGCAAATTTAAAAAGTGATGAATTTGATTCATCTTTAAAGCCTGACTGAAAACCTTTTTGCTGGATTGTAAAGTCCCCTGTCTTTATGTAGGCCCTGTTGACGGTGGTGACTTCGAACACCTGTGAGATACACGAGGGCACTGTACTACAGACGGTCAGAACATGCTACAATATTTACTTGGCCAGTAAGAACCTTGTCAATCAGACCACAGCTAAAGCCACTCTCACCCAGATGCTCAATGTCATCTTCTCCAGGATGGAGGCCCAAGCTGTAAGTCAACAGAATGTGAAATAAGTTTTATTTTGAAAATTAGTAGTGATGTACCGATTATCGCCGACTTTCGATCGTTGGTCGCTATAACTGAAATGATGTGAATAATCGATTGTCATTTTGAAAATCGAAAATCGCCGACATCGGTAAAAAAATTTAATAATACAAATATTCCTGCCGCGACTTAACTAAAATCAAAAATGACTGACGAAGCTGAATCATCCGATAAGACTGAGTATTGTTTTAATGTCCCTCTTGAGAATCTTTCACTCAAATGGAGACGTCACCATTGCCGGTGAAGGGCTGCAAAATTTAGGCCTATGCTTGGCACTTACAGTCTTTGAGCAGGAAGGGATCTTTATCGTGCCACACCTGCTGTGACTCGGGGCCTCGGATTTTGCCTCTTATAACAAGCAAGGGGTAATGAGGCTGTATTCTAAAACGGATCCCATAAGAACAACAACAGCAGTCGAGAGATCTATCCCTATCCCAGGAAAACAAAATCGAAAGTATGGGATTATTAACTTCAAATTTCTAATGATTTTAGATGTCTCCATATGAGTGAAAAATTCTCGAGAGAGACGTTAAACAAGATACAATCAATCTTATGATTTGATTCTAATTAACTTAATATTTAAGGTAAAAAATAAAGTAAATTTAGTATATTTATGCCATAAATTTGAAATGAATAAAATTCGATTATTTTTCCTCAATTCATCAATCAAAAAGGTGCATCCGATTAATCCGATCATTGATTAATTTTTATTTCCCGATTGCCCATCACTAAAAATTAGAAACCTGTCAATGGGTTTTATGTACCTTATTATATTATATTATACCTGATTCTGACATTAATTTCTGAAAAGCCTTTGATATCTCAAAACAAAATTCTCACTTTTATTTATTCATCACTAATATACTTAAAAGTACAGCATGTGCAATTTTATTTTGTAAATTGACTCCAAACAGCCATATAAGGATCCAGCAGTGTCTTGCTCTAAACATTTCTCAAATGTCTTTTTTGTAGGCTCAGGAAGCAAAAGAAAGGGAGAGAAGTGATAGTAAGAGTTCCAAAAAGGAGGTAAAAAAAACTAGTGCAAACATCATTTATATGTACTAACTCTGTGAGGGAATTTAATGAAATAGTAGAGGCATTGTAATTCAATTTTCAGACATTTCTGTGGTTGAGAATGCTAGTAGTTGATTGACACTATTATTTGTTTGTTTCAGGATGCCGGAATAGATGTGGAAGAAGAAAAGCAAGAGAATAAGAATAAAGGTAAGCAACTACCAGCTACCTCAAATTGTATATTACAGTAACTGTATACACATATTCATGAATTCTCCTTGTATAACTCTTGAATCTGGAAAAGTTACCTTGTAAAGTAGCATAATTTCATATATATTGGAATCCTGTAGGGATCCGGATTAGAATAGGTCCTCAGTACCCCTTGCTTGTTGTAAGAGGTGACTAAATGGGGAGGTCCTTCAGATGAGACTGCAAAAACCGAGGTCCCATATCACAGCAAGTGTGGCACGATAAAGATCCCTCCCTGCTCAATGGCCATGCATAAACACCGAGCATAGGCCTAAATTTTGCAGCCCTTCACAGGCAGTGGTGACGTCTCCATATGAGTGAAATATTCTCGAGAGGGACGCAAAACAAAAATCAATCAATCATATATATATTGGATGGTTATGATTAAGCAAAATTGTTTTTTCAGAAGCAGATGAAGAGACACAGGATGCTGCAGAGGAGGATGGGAAAGAAGAGACACCATTAGAAATTGTACAAGGAGTTTTAGAGGATATGATAAATCAGGTGGCAGGAGAGGACACGCCCACCATAGGTATGATTGACGGCTTTATAAATCATGAATGAGGAAGTGAGTTTTCTGTTGAAATGTGTGCTTGTTTGCAGTGAATGCTTAGGAATCACAATTTACTGTTGGCTTTTCTCTTTAAATGTCTCTCAGTACCTTAGCATTCAGGAGAGTAGTATGCATATCTCTGCATTCAGTAAAATCCAACCTTCAAATTTGACATGTGGATTTATTATCCATTTGAAAGTATAAACAGTATTTCTGAACATACAATGTAAAGAGGTTTTGTTGATGTAGTAGTTATGGCTATACGGACCATGGATATCAGCCTTGATACGTCAGTGGTTAGAGCACCTGACTAGTAATGCAGGGGTCCTGGGTTTAATTCTGGTCCAACAATAATTTTCTCCTTTCCTATCTATTACATTTGGTACTGCTGACCTCTTCAAGACATCAGGTAAAAGTCCTGCCAGGGGCAAAAAGAATCTGAGTTGTGTGAGAGAAAAAATGTAGCAGTTTTGGCTATATGGAACCTGGATGGCTCTGACGGTGATTATAACACCTGATTAGTAATGCAAGGATCCTGGATTCAATGACATTTCCAGCCTTATATTTTCTCCTTTTCTGTATTACATTAAAATTGTTATCTTATTATAACCATATGATATATACTACTCAAAATTTGATAAGGATCACTAGGTTATATGTGTGTAATTTACCACTAACATAACAAAAGACATAAATTTGACTCAGAAACATGTTTACTCAGGTTATGAATGAAAATTCATGAACGGCGTGAACTTTTATCAATACAAAATGCTTGAAATCTGATTACAACACCAAAAGGCATTTCATTACAAAAGGTTAACAGCAAACCAGAGAAAGAATTACACAGTTTTTGGGGATAGTCCATCATTACACTTAGTCGATGAAGTGTTAATACCGGGTATGACCTCCCCTTGCATCAATGACGGCTTGACAACGTCGAGCCATGCTGTCAATAAGCACCCGGATGTTTCCAATGGGAAGGTTGTTCCACTCTTCCACGAGGGCGTTTCCGAGCTCTGCCAAAGTCGTGGGTTGTGCTCTACGGCGTGAAAGGGCAACCTGCAGCATGTTTCATACATGCTCAATCGGGTTCAAGTCCGGCGAGCGCGCTGGCCAGTCCATACGGACAATTGTCTTCTGCTGAAGGTACTGCTCCACCACCCTGGCGAGATGAAGACGGGCGTTATCATCCATCAGGATGAACTCAGGGCCAACAGCACCAGCGTAGGCTCTGACGTAAACATCGAGGATCTCATTCCGGTACCGCACCCCTGTCATTGTTCCTCTCTCCAGGACATGAAGATCTGTTATTCCATCCCTGCTGATTCCACCCCAGACCATGATGGAACCACCACCATAACGGTCATGTTCACTGATGTTGGCATCATGGAAACATTCACGTTGTCGTCGCCACACTCAGTGCCTCCTGTCTGTAAAGTCCAAACAATACCTGGACTCATCGGTGAACAGAACTTGAACCCAATCGTTCTGTGTACAAGTGACATGATCTTCAGCCCAGTCCAATCGCTCCCGCCGGTGTCGAACAGTCAGAGGGACTCGAACACATGCCCTTCTCGAGTTGAGACCTGCATTGTGAAGCCGATTCCGTATCGTTTGAGTGGACACATTCACCCCCGAGGCGTTCAGGAGGTCGTTACGTAGGCTGGTTGCTGTCCAGAAGGGTGGCGTCGTGCCTGAAGAGCCACAAAATGGTCTTTGCGTTGGGTTGTCGACCTCTGACGACCACCCCCATGTCAGTGGGCTGCTGTACCAAGTTTGCTGTCGGTTCCAGGCCCTGTTTACAACGCTCTGGCTGACGTTTAGTGCATTTGCAACGTCACGTTGTGAATAGCCAGCGTCAAGCATTCCAATACATCTGCCCAGTTGTTCTGTCGTCAGGCGACGCCTTACACGTTGAGGGGGCATTGTGTTGATAAACATAGTGTAAACACTCAAGTGAGTTTGAAATTTTAGAAAGAATCAGACACCGATGCCTGAGTGAAAATCGTGCAATGGTAGCAAAAGCATAAACTGTGATGAGAAACGCATTTCCCATGACATGAAATGCACGTGCAAGTTTGTTGAAGACGTTTTTGATTTCACTTGGACACAATATTGCCAGTTATGCAGTTATTAATTTTTTAAACAGAAAAATATCTATGATCCTTATCAAATTTTGAGTAGTATACATTTCTTGTACTTGCATATTTGAGATTATATATCCCCATTATCTTGTTATCAAATATATCATAGGCATGTATACCTCTGTCTGATAAATTACCTTAATTAGGTTAATTATTGAAGATGTATATGTACTGCACATGTGAATTACATGCTTTGATTTTTGATGAAATGCAGTGATAGTGTTTGCAACTCACAGTCATGTATATGTATTTTATGAATTAACATGTGTATAGAAAATACAGACCAAACCCAGCCTACAGTAACTGGTTCTCCAACAGAAACTGGTACCCAGCCAGAAAGTTCCCAGCAACCCCCATCTTCAAATGTATCCGATAACCATGATAATCTTAGTGGTAAATGGGTTCTTTCTTTTATCTTTAATTGTGATTTCTTAGCTTTATTAAAAACATTTATTCCTGTAGCCACTAATATGTAAAGATTTGACAAGCATGAAGTTCCTTTTTTGCATGAAATCTGTTATCTTAAAGTTTGTATGCATTCTTTCCCCAAATTTAAAGTCATTTATAGTTTTCTTAAATATGTATTGAATATAGCATTGTAGAAATCATATCAAAGAATGAAGGATAAGAGAATTTGGTGTAGAAATTGATTTGATATATTTGTAGTGGCAGGCAGCGTGGAGGACGGAGAAATGTCGCAAGGCGTATTTAGTCACATACTTCAGAAAGATGCTTTCTTGGTGTTCAGGAGTCTTTGTAAACTTTCCATGAAGCCACTGGCTGATGGACCCCCAGATCCAAAGTATGATTTAAGATATTTTAATCAAATGATAGGAAACAAAGTATGCAAGATTATGGTATCTTTTGAACGACTGCAAATGGAGAATTGGAATTAGTTTTTATAAATTAAGATTTTTTAAATTCATGATTAAACTGTGTACATATATACAATATGCCAGGAATAACTTTTTTATAAATAATTTTTTTTTTAAGGTCACATGAACTTCGATCTAAAGTCCTGTCCCTGCAGCTTCTGTTGTCCATTCTACAAAATGCTGGCCCAGTCTTCAAAACAAATGACATGTTTATAAATGCCATAAAGCAATATTTGTGTGTTGCATTGTCCAAAAATGGAGTCAGCTCAGTTCCAGAAGTGTTTGAACTGTCACTGGCCATCTTTCTAACCCTGCTGTCAAATTTTAAACAGCATCTGAAGATGCAGATTGAGGTAGGGAATGTTCTAATATTATTTAGTTGATGATTTCATGTTTGTAAATATCAATAGAAATAATGAGTAAAAGAGGAAATTTTTAAAGGATGAAATTTGTGGGCAATGATAAAAGTATTCACATTTCAGGTGTTTTTCAAAGAAATTTTTCTGTATATCTTGGAAACACCCAGCAGCTCATTTGAGCACAAGTGGATGGTCATCCAGGCTCTTACAAGGATCTGTGCAGGTCTGAAATTTGTACTAGATTTTTCCAAACATTGTAGTTTACAGGAACTGTAGTACAAAAAGATGATTTGAGATTATCAAATATTTTTAAAAACCCTGTTAATTATTTTACAGATGCACAATGCGTAGTGGATATATACTTGAACTATGACTGTGATCTGGGCCTTGCTAACATCTTTGAAAGACTTGTAAATGACTTGTCAAAGATTGCACAGGGAAGACAGGCATTGGCTCTTGGTGAGTGCATTACAAAAAAGTGTAGGTATATTGTATGTCAGTGTCAGTGGTTTATCAGCTTTAAAGTCAGTTGGAAAAATTGTAATCAGTTAATAGCATTAGATATTGATCCAATTTCTGGTTATCGACAAATAATTTTGATAGTAAATAGTATAAGACAGACAAATGTGAAGACCGAAGAAGAAATTCTGCATAATTATTCATGTATGTATAAATATTGTACAGATAAGCGTTAACCATAAGAATAGGAATTGGTAATTAGATAATATGCAATTTTATTTGTAGTTCTACTCCTATTGATAATTATATGACAATATTCTTTGATTTGTAGGTGCTACTCCGATTCAAGAAAAGAGCATTAGAATTAAAGGCCTGGAATGTTTGGTCTCTGTTCTGAAGTGTATGGTGGAGTGGAGCAAGGATCTGTATGTCAATCCACACTCTCAGTCCAACCTAGGTGAGCTCTCTTTATATCTTTATCTCAGTCCAACCTAGGTGAGCTCTCTTTATATTCTTATCTCAGTCCAACCTAGGTGAGCTCTCCTTATTTCCTTATCTCAGTACAACCTAGGTGAGCTCTTTGTATTTCCTTATCTCAGTCAAACCTAGGTGAGCTCTCCATACATTCTTATCTCAGTCAAACCTAGGTGAGTTCTCCATACATTCTTATTTCAGTCCAACCTAGGTGAGCTCATATGTCCTTATTTCAGTCCAATCCAAAAAAATTATCTCTGTCCAATTTAGGCTACTTCTCTATATATCCTTATCTCAGTCCAATCTATGTGAACTCTCCATTTCTCATTATCTCAGTCCAATCTCAGTGAACTATCCATATCTCATTATTTCAGTCCAATCTACATGTATGTTAACCCTCTATATATTCTTATCAATTAAGGCAAGCTCCATGTATCCTTATCTCGGTCCAATCTAGGTCTCCATTTAATATGATCTGTATGTCAATCCAATCTTTCATTTTAATCACTCTTAGTCTAATCTTGGTGAGCTCTCCATTTGATAGCGATTTTTACAACAGTTATAGAGTGAGTCCTGGGGCATTCAGAATGGGGATTTGTGATGTTTGTCTAAGAATTGGGAAATTCATACTGTCTATATCAAGTGTGAAGCATGAGTCTCCACCTTTCTCAACAAAGTAAATCAAGATACAGTATATAGAAGTAGACAAGCCCTCATTGTAACGTGTTCTACAAAGTAAAAGAAGATACAGTATATAGACATAGACAAGCCCTCATTGTAACGTGTTCTACAAAGTAAAAGAAGATACAGTATATAGAAGTAGACGAGCTCTCTATGTATCATGTTCTGTATCTCAATCTACTCTTGCCTCAATGTCCTTCATTGGTGAAAATGTTCATGCTTTATTAGTATGATATATTTCTTGGAACAGTGAAGTTATATTTTCAGAATACTGAATATATCTATAAAAATTTACATTCGTTGCTGAAACCATGAAATTTGCAAAACCGTTTCATTGAACCCAAGTATTTCACATTGTACTAATGGAAGCTCTAACTCAATTGCAGGACAGGAGAAGATGCCCAACACGGAGACAGACAGTGACTCTGGGAAGGGTACGATGACGAGTTACGGCAGTGTGAATTCACTAAATACTAACGACGGCTCACAGACACTCAGTACTACTCCGACAGATAACCCCGAGCAGTTCGAGTCGCAGAAACAGCAGAAAGAAATCATGGAGACGGGCATTGAAATGTAAGTTGCATTTTATAATGATGGTTTAAATATGTGTATAAAACTGAAGAAGGTACGATGCAGATAAGACTTTTAATAAAATTGTTCGACCATGATTACAAAATTATGCAGTAATATTTATTGTATATACATGTAATTTACTAGATATCAATTCTGATATTTCATTATTGTCAAATTTTTGCTTGCTAAAAATAACCACTGAATTTTTTTGTGATTTTATTATTAAAGTAAAGTTGTAGTGTTTAAGAGTGACAAGAGTTATTCCCCTTTACAATACTTTTCCTCTGATTAATGTTAGGTTCAACAAAAAACCTAAAAGAGGCCTGCAGTACCTACAGGAACAGGGCATGCTAGGGACTAGTCCAGATGATGTAGCAGAGTTCTTTCACTCTGATGAAAGATTGGACAAGGTTTGTTGGACTTGCTCTGCAGAAAGGAAAAAAAACTTCTGATATTGCAGCAAAAATAATTTATTCATGTATGAAATTGCTCGTCTTTATAATATTATATCTGTTTTCAGACTGTTATTGGAGATTTTCTGGGAGAAAATGAAAAGTAAGCATTGAAAATTTTAAAACGATTAAGCAGTATTGTAAGATAATTTACTTCAATTAGTCCTATCTCTCCTAGTGATGAATATGACTAACCTCACATGATTTGTATTTTATAACTTACTTCAATTAGTCCTATCTCTCCTAGTGAAGAATATGACTAGCCTCAATTGATTTGTATTTTATAACTTACTTCAATTAATCCTATCTCTCCTAGTGAAGAATATGACTAACCTCACATGATTTGTATTTTATCGGAATACAAGAAATAAACTGTAGTATATTGCGATATATCACATCCATTTTACATGTTGTAGTGTATTATCATAATAAAACATTACATGCAAATGTATGTCTGTTTCAAATATCTTGGTCAAGATCCATTATATAGATAATGAGTACTAAATATTCTTAAAGGGACTGATTCATGATTTTCCCCCAAATTTTATTTTTCACTTTTAATGATCCAAATCTACTATCTAACATGTTTAAAAGGTTTCACATAAAAATTAAGGTGATACGTTATCACAGAAGCTCATTTTAAAAGAGTTCATTATTTGTTTGTAAACAAAGATTGCGGTATGTTATTGTTTACGAAATTTTCAAAAGAAATGGATATCGATCTAAGTTGATTATATCTTTCGCATTTCAAGCATTCTTTGTGTAAAATGTGTCATCTAAATGTTAAATTTTGTGACTATGCAGTATTAAGATGCTATATATTACAAATTCCATATTTCACTGGTTTGTTTGTATACATAAAAAGACTCCAGTCTTTGTTTACATAACACAGATTTAAGTCTAGAATATAGCTTTTATTCTTGCATTCAGAAGGTCAACATTTTGGTTGTCAATATCAAATGAGTTATACTTTTAATGTTTTACATCAAAAATGAAAAATATTTTTTTCAAAAATCGTGAACCAGTCCCTTTAATTTATAAGTGTCTTTCTCAAAATAGAGAAGCAGCCCATATAATGATTATTAAAATTCAGATTTATTTGAACGTTCAGGGAAACGAGAAATTTTGGTTGATATTAGTAACTTTGTACCGCAATACATCCATGTAAGAGTATGCAGTGACAACCTTACTATGGGACCATTATGGCTTTGCTAGCTTTCAATGTACAGCTTGCATTACTGTCTTCAACTCAACAGTTTAAAACATATGTATAAAGTTAATATATCTGAAAACTACAAAACCCTGAATTTTGAAAGTAATGATCAGTTTCTATAATCCTTGAATTTTTCTTCAGGTTCAACAAGGAGGTGATGTATTCCTATGTGGACCAGTTAGATTTACTGGAAATGGACTTTGTGTCAGCACTTCGGAGATTCCTGGAAGGCTTCCGATTGCCGGGAGAGGCCCAGAAGATCGACAGACTGATGGAAAAGTTTGCCTCTCGCTACTGTGTCTGTAACTCAAAGTAGGTTGTTACTCCTGAACACATACACATAATAACCTGTAAAAATCTAGGGGAAAATCATTGACTAAGGAGTTAGAAAAAAAAATGAGTGTCTGGATTCTTTATACCTCTTTCAGGCTTCCCAGTGTTAATACCAGTGTCTCTATCTCAGTGCTAGAGTACCTTATATGCAATCATTCAGCATTCTTTAGATGCACCTCAAAATTTTTTTAAAAAATTCCTTGACCTAAAGCTTTGTTTTTATTTTTTTTTAAAAAAGATAAAAAATAAAGATTGCTAAAATCCATTCACAGATGCCAGAAATATCATGTCATAAAAGAATAACAAGGAGAGTAGGGATCCATGTTATGTATGAGAGCTTGCTTAATATAGTACATCTACATCAGAATGGAAAAAAAGTAAATAACAGATTGATTAGAGAAATCCAATCCTATGTTGTAGCACTAATCTGTTTGCCAGTGCTGATACAGCCTACGTGTTGGCCTACTCCATCATAATGTTAACCACAGACCTCCACAGTCCACAGGTAAGTCCGAATTGTCCACCTTTATAATGTTAACCACAGACCTCCACAGTCCACAGGTAAGTCCGAATTGTCCACCTTTATAATGTTAACCACAGACCTCCACAGTCCACAGGTAAGTCCGAATTGTCCACCTTTATAATGTTAACCACAGACCTCCACAGTCCACAGGTAAGTCCGAATTGTCCACCTTTATAATGTTAACCACAGACCTCCACAGTCCACAGGTAAGTCCGAATTGTCCACCTTTATAATGTTAACCACAGACCTCCACAGTCCACAGGTAAGTCTGAATCGTCCACCTTTATAAGGTTAACCACAGACCCCCAGTCCACAGATAAGTCTGAATTGTCCACCTTTATAATGTTAACCACAGACCTCCACAGTCCACAGGTAAGTCCGAATTGTCCACCTTTATAATGTTAACCACAGACCTCCACAGTCCACAGGTAAGTCTGAATCGTCCACCTTTATAATGTTAACCACAGACCTCCACAGGTAAGTCTGAATCGTCCACCTTTATAATGTTAACCACAGACCTCCACAGATAAGTCTGAATTGTCCACCTTTATAATGTTAACCACAGACCCCCACAATCCACAGGTAAGTCTGAATCGTCCACCTTTATAATGTTAACCACAGACCTCCACAGGTAAGTCCGAATCGTCCACCTATACAGGGTCAGTGAGTACTTTTGTTCTTTATATGGTAGATCCACAGGGTTAAAATGACGCATGACTTGAGGCTTCACAAAACATTTTTTTTGTGTTATAAGAGTAGGAAAAATGGGTCTTCATTTTTATTTTTTTTATTTAGGTCAGAAGTTCAACTTAGGCCCTGTTCTAGGGCAAATCCTAATAGTAGTCACTCTGTTTGTCTCTCTATCAGCACTTTCTATGGCACACAAGGTTCCTTGAAAAGATTTTCATAAATTTTATACTTGGATAAAGCAGAGGAAGACCCCTTTCAATTTTCAGATTTATCAGCTTTGTCATTACAGAGTTATGGAACTTAGAATTTTATTAATATTGAGAAAATTTTCATAGGATTTAAAGTTAATGTTGATTAGGAAGAGGAATTTCAGGTTTATTAATATTGTTACAGAGTTATGGGACTTAAAATATTCATTGCTTTTGGGGGTGGGTGGGGGGGGGCTTTCTGACTTGTCAGTTTTCTAGTTGGGGAAGACACAGTACTTGTACCTACAATGTATATGTAACTAGCTAGTAAATTATTGAGATCTGCAAAGGAAAAACAAATGCATGTGTTAAAACTGAAAAAATATTGAAGAAATTATTTTTTGTCATTGTGAAAATGGAACATAACAGATACAGCCTTTCTGAACAGGTTATACATAAAATGAGGAAGGACCAGTATATCAAGATGAACAGAGGCATTAATGATAGTAAGGACCTGCCAGAGGAATATTTATCTCAGATTTATGATGAAATTGCTGGGAATGAAATAAAGATGAAGGTTGTAGGTGGAGTCAAGCCAAATAAATCATCCCGTAAGTTTTATTTTCAGTGCTTTTCAATGCTGATAATCCTCCAAAATTGGTATGATTTTGAAAATGATAATTACGGATTGGTTTCTTATATCTCTAATCACTTGTTTGATTTGAAATGTTTGATACCTAAATCTGATTGGTTGCTAGGTGACATCACCAGTGACAAGCAGCGTCGTCTGCTGTACAATGTGGAGATGGAGCAGATGGCCAGCACAGCCAAAGTTCTGATGGAAAGTGTCAGTCATGTTCAATCAAACTTCACTAGTGCCACACACTTCGAACATGTCCGACCAATGTTTAAGGTCAGAACTGTGTAGTCAGTCTCTTTTTGAAAACCCCATTCAGACATTTTAAACTTGTTCATGTCCACTCTACTTCTGATATAAGACTCCAGTGTTGAACTATTTTGAATGCTTAATACAAGGTGTGGTGTTGTGTTTTGTACCATCACAGATGGCGTGGACTCCTTTCTTGGCAGCCTTCAGTGTCGGCTTACAGGACTGTGATGACTCTAGCATTGCCACACTCTGTCTAGACGGAATTAGATGTGCCATAAGAATCGCTTGTATATTCCACATTGAGGTTAGTGATTTATAGATATCAACAAAACTTTAATCCTTGCCACAGCATTCATTTTTATTACTTATTTAAAATTCTGCAAGGGAGAATTTTATGGATATTACCAATTTCAGACTATGTAAACAATATGAATTTTAGTCATGTAAGAGTTTGATGATATTATATAAATAGTGCATGTAGTTGAGGGTAACATTGAAAATTTTCACCCTGAGAAAACAATTGTCAACCGAGGCGTAATTTTCACCCCGAGAAAACCATTGTCAACCGAGGCGTAGCCGAGGTTGACAATGGTTTCTCAAGGGATAAGAATTTTTAATGTTACCCTCAACTACATGCAATATTTGTTTTATTATACTGAATGTTATATAACCAACAAAGTAGAAAGACTTATGTCTGTTGACATATGATCAATCACCGTCATGCGATATTTCGTATATTGATGTGGGTATTCTCGTTGATTACAAACGCTCAAATGACGTCGTCTAACAATCTATGGCGCACTGTACGCGCCGAAATTTGATGCATGTGATATTTTTTTTTATTATACTTTCATGTAAAATACTCGAATCTGATAGGTAGAGAAGTATTTGAAAAAACATATTGTTACCCTCTGAGAACAGAAAGCACGCCCTCCAGGGTGATAGTATCTAGCAACGGGTAACAGTACTTGACAACGGGTGATATTATAAAAATTATCACATGCGTCAAATTTATGCGCGTACGGTTCACCGTAGATTGTTAGACGACGTCGTTTGAGCGTTTGTAATAAACGCGAGTACCCGCATCGAAATACGAAAAATCGCATGACAGTGATTGATCAAATGTCAACAGACGTAAGTTTTTCTGCTTTGTTGTTTATATCTAACATTCAGTATAATAAAACAAATATTGCATGTAGCCTAGTTGAGGGTAACATTGAAAATTTTCACCCCTCGAAAAACCATTGTCAACCTCGGCTACGCCTCGGTTGATAATGGTTTTCTCTGAGTGAAAATTTTCAATGTTACCCTCAACTACATGCAATATTTATATAATAATATCACCCTTTGTCAAGTAATGTTACCCGTTGCTAGATACTATCACCCTGGGGCATATGCTTTCTATTCTCAGAGGGTAACAATATGTTTATTCAAATGCTTCTCAACCAATCAGATTCGAGTATCATACATGAAAGTATAATAATAAGCTTTATATACCGTATAGCAGGTTTTTTCCGCGGGTCTAAAATTGGCGATTTGCTGGCTCAAAGGTATGCTAATAATTTTAGCGGAATAAATTTTGGTGGACAAGGGAGATTATCTCTTGCATTTCTGAAGTCGCATTTGGGTGCAATTGGCAAGTGAAATTTTGGCGGAAAGATGTCTAACTGCTAAAATAAGCAAAATTTATCATCCTGCGGGAAAAACCTGCTATACGGTAATACATCCAAAACATATGAGAATTTCTTTTATACAGAATTATTAAGTTTATTGCTTCAATATTGATACATGTACATTCGTGTCTGGAATTTTTGTGAATATTTTGATATTGAGTGAGTTGATATTAATTTTTTTTAGCTGGAGAGAGATGCTTATGTCCAAGCTTTAGCAAGATTCACCCTTCTTACTGCCTCCTCCTCACTGACCGACATGAAAACCAAGAATATTGATACAATCAAAACCCTCATCTCCGTGGCTCACACTGATGGAAACTATCTTGGAAAATCTTGGTTAGAGGTAAAGAGAACCAAACTATACCGAAAATTTACTCAGTGATTGTTCCCCAAAATGATGAATGTACACATATATTGGTTTGTAATATTCCTTTGTTTTGTGGTGTGCTTTTTATGCCCCTGAGATCGGGGGTGGGTGGGGGGGGGGGCATATTGTTATTGTCCTGTCTGTCTTTCTGTCTGAAACTTTAATCTTGCTAATAACTTTTGAATAGTAAGTGCTAGAGCTGTGATATTTCACATGAGTATTCCTTGTGACAAAAACTTTCTGTGGGTACTAAACTTTTTGACCTTGGCGTTTGACCTACTTTTAAAACTTTTGACATTGGTCATAACTTCTAAATGGTAAATATTAGAGCTTTCATATTGCACATGAGCATTTCTTGTGACAAGATCTTTCTACTGGTATCAAGATATTTGTCCTTGTGACCTTGGCCATCTTTGGAATTGGCCATTATCGGGGGCATTTGTGTTTCACAAACACATCTTGTTTTCTTTTCATTTAAGATATCTCCTGCTTAAAAATTCCAATTGAAATGTGGCCATTTTCAAAACAATGTTAGTTAAATGTAAATATCCCCCTCTGTTGAGGTTTCAGTTATAATGATTCTAAACTGTACTAGTAAAGTGTTGTATCATATGATGCTTGATATGTTCAATTTCATCTCCATAGATTGCAAGATGCATCTCGCAGCTGGAACTTGCCCAGTTGATTGGCACAGGAGTGAAACCAAGGTCAAACAAAGTTCATCATCGGGAGAGAGACATGCAGAATGCTGGGCATCCATTAGAGGCATTTGACCCAGAAGGTACCATAAAATTTGTTGTTTAGCACAAAGTTAGTGCACAAGACTTCTGATCCATTACTGTTGATTCTTTATATATAATGCAAGTCCAAATTTGTAAAATGCAGTTCAGCTTCAATAGGTAAGAATGATGAAATTGCTAGTGCTAGACTTTATTCAATATAAATTATTAATATACAGATGAAAGAGAGACTTGTGGTTTCATGATTGTCTTCTCAGGAATTAAAGAAAATATTAATCACTTACAAGTATATAAAGAAGATATAAAAGTATTTTCATGAAGAATTCAACGAATAGAAATATAAAATGTGTTTTACACAAATAACTGTTTTTTTCAGTGATAGCTAAGGGTGGTTTGGACTCGAAGAGATTGGCCAATCTCCAGGAACAGATGGGAGAAACTAGTTCTCAGAGTGTGGTGGTGGCAGTAGATCGAATATTTACTGGATCTGTGAAACTGGATGGAGATGCCATAGGTAAGCATGAACTGTGTTAGCAAAGGTCATAGTGTCATGTGATGGTTAATTTAGGTGTCATACAAGAGGGTCTGTTTTGTTCATACCATTCATTTTGAAATATTGTGTAGAATCGAAGATATTTTTGTAGAGGTTAATTATAATTCAATTATGATAAGTCATTCATTAAGCATGTCTGTTTTAATTGTAGTTGAGTTTGTGAAAGCCCTTTGTCAGGTTTCCATGGATGAACTGTCCAATGTGAATCACCCTCGGATGTTCAGCCTGACAAAAATCGTGGAGATTTCTTACTACAACATGGGACGCATCAGGCTGCAATGGTCAAGAATCTGGGAAGTCATCGGTGACCACTTTAACAAGGTCAGTTAGGGAATCTGGGAGGTCATCGGTGACCACTTTAACAAGGTCAGTTAGGGAATCTGGGAAGTTATCGGTGACCACTTTAACAAGGTCAGTTAGAGAATCTGGGAGGTCATCGGTGACCACTTTAACAAGGTCAGTTAGGGAATCTGGGAAGTCATCGGTGACCACTTTAACAAGGTCAGTTAGAGAATCTGGGAGGTCATCGGTGACCACTTTAACAATGTCAATTACAGAATCTTGGAAGTCATCGGTGATCGCTTTAACAAGGTCAGTTAGGGACAAAGAGAAATAGAGACTAGAGTTATTGATTCAAATAGGTTCATGATTAATTAGTGTAATTTCTTAATTGTGAATCCAAATTTGAACACTTACTGTAGATTCGAGTACTTAATATCGTGAAATCAAATCCTGAGAACATGAATTCGTGAGTGGTCTCATGATCAAGAGGTTTTACATTAGGGCTGAAACGATTCACCGAAATATCGATACTGTTCAATATAAACCCTCGATTCAATGTTCAATTCATTGCCTCGATTTTCGGCTCGATACGTTTATTACAAACTGGTTCAGTAAAATACATCATGTTCGGCCTGTGATGATTATTTTACCTGCATGAGGGACAAATAGTGTCAAATAACGTTCAGACTGTTGTTTACTTTGGGTCTTACGAAAATAATAATAAACTTTTTCAGTTTAAACTACAGAGCCAACATGCATCTTACCATTTGGCAATTTGGAAACATTTTGCTTTTAAAATTATAAATGCGAACTTTCTTCAATGTTATTATTGGTTTTATTCTGTAAATTGTATCGTATTAAAAGTATTGAATCGTGGCATAAATATTGCAATATGTATTGTATTGTGAAGGGAGCGTATCGTTTCAGCCCTATTTTACATGTATTTTAGCAATATGAAAATAAACGAGAGTAATTTTATTTTGCCAAGTGATGCTTCTCACAATATTTAATACATGATAATAAATTCCTCACGTATATTTAGGAATCTGCAGAACTGTGTTTTTGAATTGTTCGAAATAATTTTTTCAAGTTGTATAGTTGTATATTAAGATTGATTATGGATATGGAAATCCCATTGAGTTTAAATTTCTTTGTATGTCTTTATAAATCATTTTTCTATTAACTGAACAGCAGATCTTGTAATAGACTACTCATTTTGGTCTGTTTTCAACCTTTGGAATTTCTACTCAGACACAATGTAAATTGTATGAAGGACAATGATGCATCTGTAGAGGCATGTAATGGTGGCTTCTCTTTCATTGTGTGTAATATGTTGATCTCAGGTTGGCTGTAATCCAAATGAAGACATAGCCTTTTTTGCTGTGGATTCTTTAAGGCAGCTTTCCATGAAGTTCATAGAAAAGGGAGAATTTGCCAACTTTCGATTCCAAAAAGACTTTCTCAGGCCATTTGAACACATCATGAAAAGAAACAGGTCAGAATCATGTGGTGTGCATTTATTGTTGATATAAGAAAAGAAGATTTATTAGATCAGTTATTTAAACAAAATATAATGAGGGGGGGGGGGGGGCGCTTATTTTGGCTGATAAGGGTAGGGATTATGTTTTTCTGCTCCTTTTTTCTTGCAGATCTCCCACTATAAGAGACATGGTTGTTCGTTGCGTAGCTCAGATGGTAAACTCCCAGCATGCTAACATCCGTTCTGGGTGGAAAAATATTTTCGGTGTCTTTCACATGGCTGCTTCTGATCACGAGGAAGGCATAGTGGAGTTAGCATTCCAGACCACCGGCAGAATTATATGTAAGTTTAATGATTTACACTCACCGGCAGAATTATATGTAAGTTTAATGATAAATTTGATTTACACTCAGTTTTAGTTTGGGTTGTTTTTTTTGTTGTTTTTTTATCACAAGCACTGTGTATACAATATGTTTGATATCCTTTTTATTTCACTGGATGCATGAAGATCAAAACATATATGTCTATGGTGTAGTACATGTACATGAATTCCTCTAGATTTCATATTAGATCATATTATGAGTAATTGATATCCATATAAATGTGTTACAAACCTCTCATGAAATCAATATTTTTACTCTTGCTGTTATTGCTGGTCCATTGTAGAGTGAAGCATTAAGTTCTCTCAAATTGATGCTAAATGAAATCATTGCTGCGTGGAACTTGAAAATTAAATTCACTCTGTTATCATGCACATACATTGTACTGCAGTTGCCAGCAGTGGTGTTGTCAAGGGATCAAATGCTGCCAACTTTTCATTCTGTGAAGGTAAAAAAAGGGGGTCTGCAGTGTGTGTACTATTGCACTTGTGGTCTGACAATTTTCTGCTGCCCGAAATTAATACTGTATCTCTATTCCAAATAGACCTGTAGGATTGTTTTTCTTTCTGTTTGCATATTTTTTGCATCTGTTTGGTTTTTGTACTTATAAGATCTTAATTCAAGATTTACAGCAGCTACTGTAAAGTATCGTGTACTGTGTGCAGTTTTTATTTTTTTAATTAAAAAAAAAGTTGGGAGGGGGGTTACAACAAACAAATTTTATATTTTCTCTGTGGTTTTTGCTTGCCATCTAAGCTTAAACTTGTGGTTGCTCTATTGAAACCTACTAAACTAGTGCCCAAATCAGTGATATGACAACAGTTTAGCTGCTAATTCAAAGGATATCAAGTACAGTCAACAAGAAAAGAAAAATTCTGTTTTTCGTTATTTTTCATCATGTATTCACCAATCATTGAATCATGGTAGCTAATTTCTTTAAGTCAATCAGTTTAATAATTCATGAACAAAGGCAACAGAAATAACCGTATTCATGCTCACAGGTAGCTAAAATGAATTGATTTTATCTCTCCTTTGTTATTCATTCTTCAACAACATTCAATATTAAAGGAATCTTTTTTTTTTCTTTCCTGTTACTTAATTGGTAGTGCCGATATATACAATCTATCTGTTCCCAGTATTTCATCCTGATGCTTATTTATAACAATCTTTACAGGCATGTAATTTGTGCTTGTTACGGTCATGTCAAAACAAAAGCCACCTGACTTATATTTTGATTTTGAATATTAACCACTGTTCACAAATTTTAAAAATCAATTAGATTATATATATCTGTTTTATCTTAGGCTATACCATCAGCTTACGATCCATTATCAGGTAAAGATTATCAGGTCATTCTTGTCTACTATTTTTTTGATAAAAATGATAAAGATACTGCGTCCTAACTGTTTACAAATCTATTTATGTAGATGACAAATCTGACTATTTTATTTTCATGGAACTTTGTTATTTCCGTCAACTTGATTTAGAATAAAGTCTATTTATCTCGGAGGGGGGGGGGGGGGATTTTCCCTTGATTTAAGGCACACCCATTTGACTATTTTTTGGTTGCTCACAATAAGACTAAAGTTCCTCTCTTTTTTTCAAAGTGGGAGATACGTACTTAAGTCTTTGCTCACATTACATTATACTTTATGGTACATGTACGATGTATAAAATACAGACTTTTAACAGTTTACCTTTTTTTCATGCACTGACAATTTTTTTTATTCCTTAGCCACTTAAGGGAATGCACAGTGATACTAATCCATGTAGTATATAGATCATTTTATGCAGATTGATTGTGAAGTAGGTTTTGTTGTGTTTTGCTTCTGTTTTATAGGAAAATGGCTTCAACTACTGCACAGAAAAAAATGCCTTTCAGTGCCTTGATATTTACTTGGGAATATTTCTAGGTGCATTGCTTTAAAGGGTCTGCCTTTTTTTTTTGTACTTTCAGCTGGCATATGCGAGAAGCATTTTGCCTCCATTATCGACTCATTCCAAGACGCTGTGAAATGTCTATCTGAGTTTGCATGTAATGCAGCCTTTCCTGACACCAGTATGGAAGCTATTCGATTAATCAGGAACTGTGCAAAATATGTTGCTGAAAAACCACGTGTAAGCACATAAATAACATGTTAAAAGCAATACAAGTGAGAATGGGGAAAATACTGTAAAATCACTCATTTTTGTGGTGTCAAATTTTCTTGATGAATGAAAAATATAGAATATTGGTGATGTCTTGATTTTTGTGGGACAAATTTGTATTTCTTTGAGTGTATCTGTACCATGGAACAATAAAAAATAGAGGCTGACAAAAATATTTAGGTAATCAAAATGATTTTGCACGTGTGGCATTTTGTCAAATTCATTCAGTGGAAAAGTGTAGTGTATATGCATGTTACATTTGTGTATTTCTGTTGTAGATGTTTAAAGATCATGGAGGAGAGGATCTAAATGTTCCTGAGGACGATCGTGTATGGGTGAGGGGGTGGTTTCCAGTGTTGTTTGAACTATCGTGTGTAATCAACCGATGTAAACTGGATGTTAGGACAAGGTAACCTGACGAAATGTTTATACAGATATGAACAGAGGTGTATACAAAGAGAAAAAAGCTGGCTTACTTCTGGAATCCTATGGTTGTACATACTCAAATATCATCCAGATCATATCTTGCACTCAGTAAGAGTTGGGACCATCAAACTTAGTCAGTTGATGCACCACAATTGTCGCTACTGTGGCATCATTTTGAAATTCCATGGCTTTACATACACAAATGAGTTCTGTGAGGCTGAAAACCATGAAACTTGGTCAGTTGATGCATCTGGGTGGGGGAAAGCCAGAAATAGGTCACTGCTCTCATTCTGAAATTCTATTGCTATACATACTCAAAACGTATCTAAATTTGGTCATCTGTGGGGGGTGGAATGTGTGTCACAAACTGAAAGTAGGTCACGGGCTTCATTTTGGAATTGCAATTGATAGCTTCATATCTTGTGATAGAAATATAGATATGCACCATTTTCATATAGTGCAGATAGACATATCATGTAACTAGTGGTGCACTTTATTTGCTTTAAGGTGGGTCCTTAGTCCTGGATTTTGGGGGTTTAGGTAGCATTTTTTTGTTTGGAATCAATAAATTAACATTCAGAGTAATGAAAAAATGCAAATTAGTTAAGGATTTCCATATTAATTTTTGTTACAGACACTACTGAAGTCATGTACCCCTATATAGATTTTTATGAAATTCATTGGAAACAGTTATTTGTCGTTATTTTAAAATAAAAACAACAAGAAAATTGTTTAATTGCATTTATTTATCAAGAAACATGTCAATAACTAAAACTCATGTCATTTTCAATATGTTCATCAAGTTTTAGAATAATAAGTGCAGAATTATTGGATTAACGTTATTCTCCAAAATGTTAAAAAACGAATAAATGTGGGCACAATTTCCTTATAGCATGGTTTACATGTTATTTTTTCTGTTTATTTTAGTAAATGTACATCTATTACAGTTATTTCTGGGGGGAAATCCATACCTTTCCTTAATAATTTCAAATTTATAGCTTCTAGAGTATGTATACCCCCATAAAAAAACGAAGTCTGGCACCATACAGCTGAGCTATTCAAAATCACTTATGATTAAATTTTTATGTAATTTCACGAAAAGACACAGATAATGATTCCTTATCACCTTGGTAAAATGTTTGTGAAAAATAAAGGAAATATATCGCATAATGGACTTGATAAATAATTTATTGAAAACGAAGTTATTGTCCTTGGATTCAATATTTTGAAACATATCATTGACTATTCAAATATAACTAAGACTTTTGAAATATTTTATGGCAGACAATTGTTTTTAAATAACTATTGAAAAAGACTCCAACAAAATTTATGTTCCAGTCATTAAATCATTGACTTTGCAAAATCTTATGACGTCACAGGAGTGTGGAACTACGTTAATATCAATTTAGAGAAAAGTTTATGAGATTACACTGTACATTTAAATTCTTTTGAACAAATGCTTGATATAAGCATTCCTCCAATCACATGTGAAGTCGGTATTTTCAGTTATCATATATTTGTTGTTGCCTGACTTTTAGGGGCTTGACCGTGATGTTTGAGATCATGAAGACGTATGGCGAGACATTTGCCAGCCATTGGTGGAAAGACCTGTTTCAGATTGTTTTCCGTATCTTTGACAACATGAAGTTACCAGAACAACAGAACGAGGTCAGTGTAAGTCGGACTTGATCAGGTAGATGTGATCTACTAACAACTCAAAGTAAACATTTTGTGCCATTGAATTGCACAGCTTTTCACTCACCCTGTAGACAGGAGATTTGGTTAGATTACACATAGCTTTTCACTCACCCTGTAGACAGGAGATTTGGTTAGTTTACACATAGCTTTAATTAATGTTTTGTCACAGAACATTTACAGGCAGCTTTGAAATAATCCTTTGGTGGTCTGTGTTGAATAGTTTTACGGTTTCAAACGCAAGGCAATGAACTCGAATATTTTCATCAATCGTCTGCTTGTTGTTGCTGCACTTATGTCAACTATTCTTTATGCTAAATAATTTCCACCATTGTATGTTTTAAAAACTTGTACATGTATCATTTAATTGACACATATGTACTTTAGGGGACTTGCATTATTCAGAGGATAAATAATGGATAAAATTTAAATACATGGAGTTGACGAATTCTTTTTTGGACATATTAATTATACATGTATATAAGTAGGTGATTGTATGTAACTATATAAATGCGTAGTGATTTTAAAAAAAAGTGACTTTAAAAATGTGTAGTGAAAGTTTCCTAGAATTTAGGATTTTCATCTTCATGGTTTTAACCTCAAAACTGTGTATTAATAAAACATGAATTATCAAACAGTGTATTAGTAAAACATGAATTATCAAACAGTGTATTAGTAAAACATGAATTATCAAACAGTGTATTAATAAAACATGAATTATCAAACAGTGTATTAGTAAAACATGAATTATCAAACAGTGTGTTAGTAAAACATGAATTATCAAACAGTGTATTAATAAAACATGAATTATCAAACAGTGTATTAATAAAACATGAATTATCAAACAGTGTATTAGTAAAACATGGATTATCAAACAGTGTATTAATAAAACATTAATTATCAAACAGTGTATTAATAAAACATGAATTATCAAACTGTGTATTAGTAAAACAGGAATTATCAAACAGTGTATTAATAAAACATGAATTATCAAACAGTGTATTAGTAAAACAGGAATTATCAAACAGTGTATTAGTAAAACAGGAATTATCAAACAAGTTAACTTTTTGAATCCAATTTTTTTTTATATCACCTGTGTTAATCAGTATTCTCATGCTACCATTAATTAGGATGCCCTTCTTTGTGTTAGTGGTTAATTTCAAAATCATCACCAAGCTTGGACTATTAATTGATTACAAGTAGGAAACACCCACACAATATTAGGTCAAGCATGTGAAACAATGATATGCTGTGGGGTAGCTGTGGTATTTGATATTGCTGCGTTGAAATATCACTGGGACTGGGTAGTATATGGGGATGGGATATTTGACATACATGTACATTGAGATACCAAAGAAACACTGATTTTTTGTTACAAAACTTCATCATTGAGTTTAATATGAAGGACCAAGACTATGTAGGTAATTTGGAGGTTAAGCTTGAATGAATGATTGCATGCTTTATTATACATGTACGGAGGGGGGGGGGGGGCATTTTCATTAAATATTTTCTGTATGCTTATTACTGGACTGAGTTCATTATACATCGCTGATTAGGTATTCATCTTCAAATTAAAGAATTCCCAATTTTGTTGAATCATTGAATGTTAAATGCACAATGTAATCAGTATTTATAGGTACATGTACCACTTAATAAAGTGAAAAGGATAAAGATGATGGTGTGCCCAGCAAACTCTTACAAGCAAATTCTGCTTTGGTCAATTAACAGGCCTGAAGTAAAAACAAGTTAACTTGTCATTACAGCACTTTAAGAGCAAGGTACAGTAACCAGCACAGATTGTGCTCATTTCCAACTAGAAATGGCATGCACACTAAATGCTCCTTTGTCACTAGCGTATATCTGTAACTCTACTTAACAGGAATTGTGTGCACACAACTGAAAGCTTCCTAACATTTGTCTATTGTGCAGATAGAATATTTTGCTTTTATTAAAGCTTTTAATTCTCTATCAACTTACTACTATAGTAAGGACTATGTATATTCAGAGTATCTATCCATATTTCAGTTTGCTGTGATTTTTTTTAATAATTGACTAGGTATAGTAGAAAAATCATTGAGGTCAGACGTTTGGCTTCTAAAACTTTATAGACATCTGTTGGGTATTTTGCTTTTCATTTAGGGACAAGGTCAGATGCTCTAATTTTTGATTTGTTGAAATAAATTAGTTTGTTGTACGTCTCTTCGAGAATTTTTCACTCATATTGAGATGTAACCAACTGTAGGTGAAGTACCACAAATTTAGACCTATGCTTAGCGCTCAGGCCCCTAGCAGTGAGGGTTCTTTATCGTGCCAACGCCTGTCGCAACATGGGTCCTCTGTTTTAAGGTTATATCTGAAAGACCCTTGATTCTCACTTCTAAATGCCAAGTGTTTGGTGAAGGAGAAATCACGACCTAGTTTTACGTCTTAGGTTTGACGCGGCCAAGGTACAAGTGGGGCTCAAATTCATGACCTCTGGTTACGAAGCGAACACTCTACCACTGAGCTACTGTGACCGTTGATTTGTTGAACGTTAATGTTGAACCATATATACACATTATGTAGATAGACCAACCACGAATGACCAACACTCAAACTATTGTTAGAGCCCTATCATATGGCTGCTGCCCCATAATAATCATTCTGTCTATCCATCCATCTATCAGAACTATCTATAGCACACAATGACTTTAGTTTTCCTGGGAAGATTTTCATAAGTTTTATACACAATACTTTGATGAGGCAGAGGAAGACTCCTTTCTGTTTCCAGATCTATAGGCTTTGGTATTACAGAGTTATTGGACTTTGAATTTTTTATGTTAAGAAGACAATAGCACTTTCTATGGCATACAAATAACTTGAGAACATTTTCATAGAATTTTAAGGTAATGTTTAGATTAGAAAGAGAAAGATGTGTGTCAATTTTCAGATTTACTGGTTTTGTCGATTTAGAATTTTTCATATCAGAATATTTCTTGCAGGGCCCTTTCTGATTGTCATTTTTCTGGTTTCTTAGTACATAAACTTCAAGATACAATAATTCACTCAACACTTTACCATAATAGGGCATACTTTAAACAAAGAATCAACAATATTCAAACTAAAACAAATTAAAAAGTTGACAAAAGTAAAGTAAACAATTCCATGAAATGGAAGCTTTAGCATGCCACTTGTGTATATGAATTTCTACCAGACTTCATTGGAGCTCTTCTTTGTTTTTGTACATCGCAGGCAGAGCAGGTAATTCTCTTCAATCTTTATGCATCATGGAAGTTCTTAAATGTGACCTGTATTGTGTTTTATTTCTTATTATGTGATTTTTTAAAAACAAAATGAGAAATGAATAAGTTCATTTTACTGCAGTCAGCTGAATCAGATCAAGTTTGCTTTCTTTGACTTTGTGGTGAATTGGTCAGTGGGTTTTGATTTTTCTTTTGTTGGTTTGGCCCCCTAGCCCTTTGTTTGTTAATAGGAACACAGCATGGTGTTTATCATCATATACTTAACATTTCATATTGAGTGCAACAGTCTGAAATGGAATACTTTATGTGGGAGGGGGGGGGTGAGGACAAAATTTAGCACAAATGAGCCATAGGCAAATGTTTCTGATGTGTTTTTATTCTGTCTGTATGTGTTTTAAACTTGACCTAATGAATTCATTCTCTAAAACCACAAGCAAGAGATCTTACATCATTTCTGTTTGTCATAGCATTTTGGAGACTAAGCCAGGGAAACTGGTTTGAAATGGGAATCTACATGAGGGTAAAACTAGGAAACTGGCTAAATGGGAATCTATATAAGGAGTGTGTTCGAGATCGCCTTTCCCAGTGTTTTCGTGCTCTGTTCTTAAAGTCATGAACACCGAGAACATGTGCACACAAATGCTTTCTTGTTCTTCGACCACACTACCTACAGAGGTGGTGTGAGTTTTTGCAACTCGTACCCATTCTCGGGTTGCGTACTCAGCGTTCTAGATCAACAGGAATTTGTACTCGTGCGAAGAACAGTGATCTCGAATACACTCTATGAGGCTATGCCAAAGAGTCTGGGTAAAAACGGGATTTGCACTAGGAGGATAAGCTAGGGAAACTGGGTAAATATGGAGATCTTCACAAGATATCCAAGCCAGGGGCACTATATAAAAACTGGTATCTACACAAGGAGGCTAATACTAAAGTGTATTGTCATTTTTGGTTCTAGAGGAAGATTTTAAATTGCCTCACTCAAATTTCATTGCTTTTTTCACCTTGGAAGGGGTCTCTTGGGTATGCAAAGCTATGCACCTATGAATGTAGATTTGTGATTTCTAGAATCCAGATTCATCACAACAAAAGAGCTTGAAGACATCGATTAAAATCTTGAAGTTCATGTCTTATCAATATAAGATTCATCAGCATCCTTTCAAATTTTAAAGTATTTTTTGTCATATGTTTTTGAATATCTTTGACTATGAGCATTACATACAAAGCATCAAAAACTGGTATTGAATATTGCATTCTGTCTGTTGTACTTCAGAATAGATTGTTATAGTTAAAATAGAAGTGTTGTGGATTGTGTAATTCTTTATTTTGAGTAGACTCTTTACAACAGTCAGGTAAGTGGTATGAACTAATTAGTGAGACTGAACTATTGGAGCCATTTTTGCAAAAGGTGTTGGCATGTTTTATATAATGCCTGTGTTGAATATTTTGTGAATATGGGCATGCTGTGCTTCTTTATGCTCCAGTTAATGTTAAGCAATATTGCACTTTGGATATTAATTGATATTGCACTTACAGAGTAAGATATTTTTATTTAGGGGGGCATATTGTTTTTGTCCTGTCTGTCTGTCCAAAACTGTAACCTTATTCATCTATAGGGCTCTCATATTCCATATGTGCATTTTTCATGACAAGACTTTTCTTTTGGCACTAAAGTTTTTTGACCTTGTAATCTTGACCTTTGACCTACTTTTAAGAAAAGTTAACTTGGGCATCGTCTCCTGAACCATTTAAAGGATTTATAGATTCCTTATGACAAGACTTCTCATTTAATGCCATGGTCTTTGACATTGTGACTTCACCATGGAATTTGACCCAATTTTTAAAACTTTAACCAAAACTTTAACCTTGGTCATAACTTTTGAAGGCTCATATTTCATATGTGCATTCCTTGTGACAAGACCTTTCTTTTTGGTACCAAAGTTTTTAACCTTGTGACCTTGACCATGGAGTAATTCTTTGTTTCCACTAAGGGCATAGTGTTTCACAAAAACACTCTGCTTTAAAAGGGCATTAGCTGTCAAAGTCATATTTGCCAATTGTTATTCAAATTTATACATCTTGCTATTTTTTGTTGTTAGTTTGACATTAGAATTTCTTTTGTTTATACAGAAACAATGACCAAAACATTATTTTAAAGTTCTAGCATTCTGGAATGACAGCTAATGCCCCTTTAATGGTTGAACTAAGCGAATTATGTGTGAATGTGTTTAGTTTGTGTGACTTTTGCGTGAATGGTACAAACTGATGATAGTAGTACGTTCTGATACTAATTGTCAGGGAGCTATTTCACAATTTTGTAAAAATTTATGCATACCGGGTATGTATACATGTAGATTGCAGTATAATATAAGGATACAGTTATCTTGGTTCAAGATTGAAAAGGGGGTTGGGGACTACATTGTGACTCAGGTTATTAAATATGTTTGTACAAATATAAGATGGTCACAATTGTTTAGCACATCTTCAAGTTTGATATATTTTTAGTGTTTTCAAAATTTGAAATGATTTATTCTGAAATATCTTCAATTCTATCTAGTTTGGTGGTTTTAATGACAGGCTGTTTTAAATATTCAATAACTTTATCATAAAATACTTAATTGAAGATTATACACACAAAGAAAATTCCAGGCTGAATATGGTGATAATTTTGATGTGAATTTATACTTGACCATTTTACCTTACAGAAGGCTGAATGGATGACCACGACCTGTAATCATGCACTGTATGCCATCGTGGATGTGTTTACTCAGTACTATGAAATTCTCAGCCCAGTGTTACTAACCGAGCTTTACAATCAGCTTCACTGGTGTGTGAAACAGGATAACGAACAGCTAGCCCGCTCTGGGACAAACTGTCTGGAAAATCTGGTTATTTCTAATGGATCAAAATTCTCCCCAGAAGTCTGGCATCAGACCTGCTCCTGTATGCTGGATATATTTAGATCGACCATTCCGTCAAAGTAAGTCACAAGATATATTTAGATCGACCATTCCATCAAAGTAAGTCCCAAGATATTTTTAGATCGACCATTCCGTCAAAGTAAGTCGCAAGATATATTTAGATCAACCATTCTGTCAAAGTAAGTCACAAGATATATTTGGATCGACCATTCCATCAAAGTAAGTCACAAGATATATTTAGATCAACCATTCCGTCAAAGTAAGTCACAAGATATATTTAGATCAACCATTCCGTCAAAGTAAGTCACAAGATATATTTGGATCGACCATTCCGTCAAAGTAAATCACAAGATATATTTAGATCAACCATTCCGTCAAAGTAAGTCACAAGATATATTTGGATCGACCATTCCGTCAAAGTAAGTCACCATTCCATCAAAGTAAGTCACAAGCATAGTTAAAGTACTTAGAAGAAGCCTCACAGTTTGAAGAACCAGAAATGAAAAAAAGGAAGAAAAATTTATAGAATATATACTAGTACATTGTACTTTGTTTTAAAAAAAATGAATAGTGTTTTATTTACAGTTTGTTGCTATGGCGACCAGATACAGCTGAATCTGCCTCCGTGGTGTCTAGTCGAGACTCAGAACTAGATGCTGATGAAAGTCAGGTAAATCAAGCCATCAATTTACAGAAAAATCATGAATTCGATGGCAGTCACATGTCAGATATCCAAGATAAGCTTCTAAGATTGACAATGCGAACTTATCTGTGATTGATAAATATCACTATGTATTAAGTTCGTCATCAGTTGAGGTGCTAATGATTACCAGTGCATGTACTTATGTTATGATAATTCCAGATCTGATGTATATGTATTTTTATTACATTCAATTTGTTCTTGATCATAATTAGCACATGTATTATATTTGAGCTGATCTATTTTTGAGGAATTTTTTGATTTTCAGGATACTGTGTCGATGGACAGCAGTCACGATAGTCGCGTGTTAATGAGGGCAGATAGTAACCATAGCGTCAACAGCACCATATCCCAGGATTCCAGAGACCACAAAATCCCACGCTCTAGTAATAAGGATTTAATGAATGATAGAAAATACCTTTAATAATGAAGCACAATGGAAATAGTTTGTTAACATGGGAAGAAATCCACTTACTTTATGCACAGCTGTATTCCGATGTTTTCTTAAATGTGATTTGTGTCGGTGTATTCACAGCCTCCATCATCCTGAACTTTAGAAAAAAAGATTCACATGGCGGAATTCTTGTTTTGCTGTCCTCCCACGGGAGTGATATTGAACTTAAGCTATGAAATCTCTGTGCAATGTATCCCTTTGAAAGGGGCATGGACATGATTTAGGTCCAAAAAAATGCTGAGATATTTATATATGAAAGTATTTGATACATGTAAAACATAGCAACACACCGAAATTTTTAATACTGACGTAAAGATATATTTGAGACGTCTAAACTTTTCATTTTCAAAACGAGGCGCCGCACGAGCCCTGTTTATGTTTACATGTTATGTGGCCCAGATTTGGTAACAATAGCTTAAATAACTAAAATGATCAGTTCTTTTTTTTCCCCTTGGAAATGCACCCTAAAGTGATTCATCATTAACCTATGTCAAAATGTTGAATGATTTTTACTTACATTTTAGAAATCTTGGTGTTCTTATCTCTGCACGAGGTTTTAGCTGATGACAAGCATTGTTGACTATGAAATGCGCATGCATTCGTCTTATTCTAGATATAGACAAAGTCCGTGTTTACAAACACAGTTTTGGGAACTGGGGAAATAAGAAGAATGAATCCTGTGTCAAATATTTTTAATCCACTTCTTTATTTTTATAAACAAAAAAAAAATGTCATTATCAAACATAAAAAATTGTGTCCATGCCCCTTCAAAGGCGAACTTAAGTGAAATTCACTGAATTTGCTTGTTTACTTTGTAGAAGTGTCATCAGAGCAGAAACTTTTCCAGGGCCTTCTGATCAAGTGTGTAGTACAGTTAGAACTGATCCAGACTATTGACGATATTGTATTTTTCCCAGCAACCAGCAGAAAGGAGGATGCAGAAAACCTAGCAGCCGCTCAGGTACTGATGATGTGGTCAAGATAGGATATCAGTTTCTATGTGTAGCTTTGTCTACAAACTAAAAGATATTAATGCAGCACATTGATCATTGTATCTATTGGATAACAGGGTGGTTCTCTGGAGGACTTGCAGGACAGCGGTCAGCAGAGGGAGGACCAGGGCATGTACCAGTTCCTGGCCTCAGATCAGCTCTTTCTGCTCGTTGACTGCCTGTTGGAGTCCCACAAGTTTGCCAAGGCCTTCAACTCCAACCACGAACAGAGGAACATACTCTGGAAAGCAGGTTTGTGTTAATACATGTGTACATGGGAAATAGATAAGAACTTATGATTTGAAATTGTAATCTGAAATTTAACTGAAATAAGTATCTTCTATATTCTAAATGACTATCCTTTATGTAAAGATTGGATTCTTTGTATCTGAATATTGCGGTATAAGATCAAAGCAGGATGATCCATCTTTACATATGTTTTGTGGAGTTAATCATTCAGCATAAAGATATTTATGTAGAATTGTAGTCATTTAATGCATAATTCACCTGCTTTTCCCTCCTTTCAGGATTCCGTGGAAAAGCCAAACCAAATCTACTGAAGCAGGAGACACAGAGTCTGGCGTGTTTGTTGAGGATTCTCTTCAGGATGTACAATGACGAGTCGAGAACGGATGCCTGGAAAGACGTGGAAAATATGCTGATCACGTAAGCTTTTCATTTGAAAATGAATATTCATGAAGGTGTCAAGGTTTGAAATTTATTTTATATTTGACACATGCTTCTCTTTTCTTTAAATACAAAATTTGCATCATAAATTATGAAAACTGATTTGAATTGTGATAAAATTTGGCAACACTGCATAATGAAAAATGTTTTGACGTAATAAAATTTGGCAACACTGGATATTGAAAGATGTTCTGACGTGATAAAATTTTGGAACACTGGATATTAAAAGATGTTTTGCCGTGATAAAATTTGGCAACACTGGATATTGAAAGATGTTTTAACGTGATAAAATTTGGCAACACTGGATATAAAAAGATGTTGGGTTTTTTTCAGGATTTGTCGTGAGTCACTGGAATACTATCTGTCACTACAGTCTGACAGTCACAGGGAAGCCTGGGGCAGTCTCATGATTCTACTTATCACCCGCCTCCTCAAGCTCGCAGACGACAGGGTGAGTCCACTCACAGAGAGGCTCAAACATAACTCATAGTTGATGATAAGAGGATAAGTAGTCTGAGCCCCTTTATTCATCATTTTAAGTTTGTAGTGTGTGTACATCTGGCATATTTTCTCACAATAGTCATTTCTGTCTCTTATACTGTCTATGACTGAATGTATTAAAAATACATTGTATAAGAAAATGAATGTATATTTGGGATGAAAAATGCTATGTAGTAAAGTCTTCTTGGCATTCTTATCCTTTGAGTCATTGAAATGTTCGAGAAAATAAAATTAGTTATGATAAATAACACAAGTTGGTATGCATTGATTATCGTTGTTACGTTGTAGTTCAAAGTTCATGCTGCCGCATATTACCAACTAATGTGTGAAGTCATCATGTTCGACCTGAAGTTGGAAATGAGGTCCACATTACGCAAGTTCTTTGGAAGAACAGGCCAAGTTTGTCACATATCAAGCAGCTAGCAGCATTTAAACCTTTCTATCTCCATTACGAAGGCTCTCCCAACAGTCCAGAGATCTTTCATCACATCATATTATTTTATTTACCCTATTTTGAAGTGTTCCACACTGAAAATGCTCTCTTTCAAAGTGCATTCAATTAACACTATGAAGAGCTGTTTAGAGAAAAAGTTATGTTTTAGTGACTAATGAATAAATTGTTTTATTCCAAATATTAGGTAGCATACCAAATTGATATGATATGGAGGAAGTAATGTTTTTAAAGTTTATTTCTCTCTAAGACATGCTGTGAAGATACACGCAAGTAAAGTAGATAGGTTTCCAGAATGCACATTCCATTAGAAATTTTCTGATAACCAAAAACTGTGATAGATGTAACTTTGATAATAGTGTTTTCCAAGAACATGGTATGTGATAAAACCAGAGGATGTTCTGAATGGAGACAGTGTTTGATAAATGTTGTTAGATAGCATTTCATGCATAGGTAATTTATTTCAAATTGTACAGTACTGTGACATTATTATAAAGTGATGTGGTGTTATACTTGGGGTTGCAGCTAAATCAAGAACTTTGTACAGACTATCCATATCTATCCATGTAATAAATTTTTATTGTGTATATGAATATTCCAAATTTTCTGTTGTTTAAAACAAAAGATGACTGTGTGTAAACAATTATCCAAAACAGTGTATTCAGCTTTTTTTGTATGAATAAAATTGGGACCAATCATCTTCCTGTTAATTAATTAGCTTGTAATAGTATTGGCACATGTACATGTGCAAGCATGTATTGGCACCACTGTAGTATCAGTTATTTAGTTCTACTTTGAGGGGTATTCTTATATGTCAAGGGTTAAATTGAAGTAAATGCAATACTTTATTTACCTTTGTAGTTGATGATGTTTTATTTTTTTCACTTTTTAATGTGTATATCTTGCTTCAGAAATCTCACTATTGTATCACCTTTATATTACATGTATCTATAGTGTGGTATAAATTGTTTAATTTATATAGAGTTTGATTTGATCAAAATAATATTCCTGTATTGATTTGTGACATGCTCGTTTGAGGTAGAGAGAATAAAAGTGATGGTTGAATGAGGAAGGTAAATACCTAGTCATGATAACTAACCTATGCTCACCCAATATTTAACCTTGATATCATTGATTTAATTCTATTAATTTAAATTTTTAATAAATCAGTTGTGTTGGAATTCTTGTATTTACTTTTCTCAGATGTTGTGCTGTTTTACACCTGTCTAGAGAGTAAAATTCATGAACTCGGTTTGTAGAGTTGAAATAGTTTTGATCCATGAGAGAACATCATTCCTTGAACTTTTTGGATTTCTGAATTAGACAGGATTAAAATGAAGGTCAGTTGACTTGAGCATCTTCTGAAGAACTACTGTGAACTACAATCAATAATTCTGATGTCTAAAAACATTTTTTACAACTCTGTTGCTATTGTTCAATATTGCACTACAAATTATTGGTGGTGTTTCAATGTAGTACTGAATATGAAGGTAAGGTATGTGTTTCATGATAAATGTAAAAATGTAAAGAAAGCCTTCTTATTTTAAGAATAAAGATGCAAAGTAATCAAGATTACATTTGTTTTCATTAATTTAACTTGCACCCCCACCCCACCCCCACCCCCCTTTCCTCCTCCTCCCCCATCTCTATAAATGAAGAATATGCTGAATGATAATGATACCTTGATATTATTATAAAACCTATATTGCACTTGTTCTGTTTATTACTGATAACCTAAGAGTAAAGTATGTTGAATGTGCACTAGTTTTATAAAGAATATAAATTTGGGTTTATTACAATCTCTTGATTAATTGCAAAGTGGGTCACTGATTTGATAACTTTCTTTCTCTCTTTCTGAAATAGTATAGATGAGTTTTTGGCTTCATTATGCTCATAACAAAACCTCTGTCTTGGGCAATAGATGGTTACTAACTTTAGTTTAGGGTTAATCACATTTTCACCCCTGTGAAACTAGTGCAAGAATTTGTAACTTTCAAGTTTTCAAAACTTGTTGGCTATAAAAGATATTCTAGATTCTTAAGAGAAACTGTCAATTAGAATCATGTTGATAATTGTTGTGTATCATAATATTTGTGAATCCATTTCAAGTTCACTTTTGTGAAATGGGGTTTACAATTTAAAACTATCATTAACAATTTTCTTTGTTTACCATAGATGAAATTTATGATTACATCTGCAACTTCATCAGGTGATAAATTAATGAAGGGAGCTGTCATTGACTGGTTTTGAATTGTAAACTATGGATGACATTTAACCATAATTCATTGACAAAACTATAAACTAAAGTTACAACTACTACGTGTATATAGTAACCAAGAATTATAATTTACAAGTGTAAGACATTGTATATCAATATAGATTTGCAAACTAACAAACTAATAGTATTTTGCCTAGATAAGGGTTTGCAAGCAAGAATTTTTATTATAATGAGCATGTATTTATCGCATTTAATGAACCTGGTCTATGATTTACTCACCATAAAAAAATCGTAGTATATTTTTGCCAACTTAACAATAATTTGACATTGTATGTAACTACACTTATTCTCTATAGAGAAATGGACAGACATAAAACTACATCCATTTAGGTTAGGGCTGTTCCAGAAATGATCAAATGGGGGGGTCGGGCGGCAAACGATATTTTTTTGTGTGGGTGGTCGTATTTTTTCATATTTTAATTGGTCCGTGGTTGGACTGTTAAAAAAATATTTATTATGGGTAGTGGGTAGTTTCTATTGTTTTATTTTGTGCCACGTGGGTGTTGAGTTTTCAGAATATTTTTATTGTCGCTCTTGTCGTGTTGGTTACAAAACGTTGGAGGGAAAATTGAAAACGTGCTTTCGAAATCGGAAGTAATCAACTAAGGTTTGCCTATTTTTATTAGAAAACGGAGTACCTATTGGTTTCAAAATATTCTCTTTGCAGCGCATAACTTCCCATTACGGCACTCTTCAAATTAGAGGCGCGTTTAGTAGGGTCCCTTTGGACGTGATGGCGGCGAACTCTGTTCTGTAGATTATTACAGTTTACAGTGCATCGATTTTGGGAATATTTTGAAACCAATAGGTACTCCGTTTTCTAATAAAAATAGGCAAACCTTAGTTGATTTATACGAGGGTAACGATGCGTTATATTTATCAGTCGGTGTGATGGTGATATAGAGGCCTCCGGGCGCGGGCTCCATTAGAAGACGAACTATTCGTGGAAAAACATATCCATACCCATTTCATGATAATAGCATCGTTTGGACTCCCAATCTTTCCAACATTCCCGCCATAGATGCCTTTGATTGTTGATGTGACATCGTTTCTTCAGAACTACTGTGATACAATGTCTCACAGGCATTACCGCGTCATTGACTAGAATGTTTGTCCCGAAAACCTCGCGAGATTTGTACCGTTTTCATTTTTAAAAATATTTTTGTGGTGGGTCTGGTTAGTTTTTTTTTTTTATTAGATGGGTCATTGTAAAATGAGTTTATCAATTTGATGGGTCATGGGGTAATTTTTTATTTTTTTTTTATGGGTGCTTGGTATATACAAAAGGTGTCCCCCCCCCCCCCCCCCCCCCCCCATGTATTTATTTCTGGAATAGCCCTTAAAAGAGAATAGTACTATGAAAGGTGAAGATAACAAACAGTGATCAATCTCGTAATTCCTATAAGCAATACGAAATAGAGAGTTCAGCAAACATGGACCCCTGGATACACCAGAGGTGGGATTAGGTGCCTAGAAGGAGTAAACATCCCCTTTCGACCTGCCACACCGCCATGAGCCCTATATCTTGATCGGTATACAGAGTTATCCGTAGTCAAAACCAGTGTGTCAAGAACGGCCTAACAATCGGTATGAAACATGTTGTACAGCATTTGACCCAATGATAGGTTGAATTGGCAAACTAGATACATGTAGTTATAATGACCATAGAATTTGCGAAATGCTGAATTTAGACGAGACTGTAGAAACCCCTGCACCATCAACTTGTTTGTCAGTAGCTTGCCTCGATTTAAAAACTGACCATACGCAGAACAAATTCTTGCATATCGAATCAGCTGAGAGATATAAATACCATATGCAGGTGATAATGGAATATTTCTACATAAATATGGGAAGTTGACGATGGAGAAGCTGAAATCATCCTGTTTGTCAAAAGTTGGAGTTATTTGCCTATAATATCTGCTTTCAATAAAATATCTAAGTATGAAGCAGAAGTGGATGACTCTGTGGTGTACGTGTCTTTCATTTCGAGTTTACGGGGATATATCGAGTCGACGTATGAATGGAAATTATCATTGTTATTAGATAAAACGTCGTTGATATATCTATATGTCAAATGGAAGGCTACAGCAAGAGATTTTTTCTTCTCACTTAGAAGTTTTTGATTAAATTCTGCCTCTTGGGAATATAAAAACAGGTCAGCTTACAAAGGAGCACAATTCGTGCCCATGGTGATTCCAATAGACTGTTGGAAGACCTGATCACCAAAGACTACAAAGATATTGTCAATGAGGAACTCCAGCTTATTTTTTATTTCAACTTTAGAGTACTTTTGCGTGGAATCAGAGTGGTGTTTGACAAAGTAATTTTTTGGATGACTGAACACTAATACACTTGTAAGTCTATTCAACTCATTTATTAATTCTGAATCGCCGAACATGTTGGCATACAATCATGTTACATAATATGAGATATATAGTGATAATAAACTAACTACTAACATTTCATATATTTGACATGTGCATGTTGCATCAAACTGTATGTAAGTAATTCAGTATTGCATATAACATTAGTATCAATCATTGTACTTTGCTTTTGTTGTACAAATCAAAACATTCATGTAAAAATTAACATAATATTTTGGCAAAAATTACAAATAATTTATCACATAAAAGTGAGGAATGTATAGTACGTTGCATAAAAAGCTTTCCGTGCAGGGTCTGCTAGCTGCTCACCTGCATATTCAAGTTTACCATCTCAACTGAGAATAATTCCCAAATATTTATATTCATGTACAAGATGAATTATTGAGTGGTTATGATAAACACAAAGTTGAGCTGTGTCAATTTTCTTATTTGAGAAAATCATTACTGACATTAGACTAGTTTTAATTATTAAGGTTAACAGTTAAATTTTCCTTTGTGCAATATTCCAAAAGACAGTCTATCGAGGTTTGAAGGCCTTCTTTTGTGATAGAGATGAGAATTAGTCATCTGCAAAGAATAAATGACCAACTTCAACATTTTGAAGTTCAGGTGGGTTTGTGTTAAAATTCATAAGTTGTGAGTAGAAATTATCAATAAATATATTTTCAATAAAGAGAGTTGGGGAAAGGTTATCACCTTGCTTAACCCCGTGTGTAGCCACAAATGGTTCACTATATATATCTAGATTCATCTTTGCAGCAATATTTCATGACTCATTGAATACATGTGTTTTATGAGATGGTAAAATTTTCCACATATGCCTTTTTTGTATATAAGTTGGGATAATGTTGAAGTTCTATATCTATTGTATCAAAAGCTTTGGTGAAAATCAACAAAACCTGCATATATATGTGTTTTGGTTTCCTATGTTTTAAATAATATTATTTGTTAATAAGAGTTTTTAAAATGAATATAATGTTATCTGCAGTGCAATGATTCCTCCTGAATCCAAATTGGTAGTTACTAAGTGGGTACGTTAATTGTTTCTAAGTACGAATTTAAGCAATACTGTAGAATCCAATTAAAAAGTTTACCCTTAAACTTATCACTTAATCTTCTACAGGTTGTTGGGTCCCCAGATTTATAAATGGAAGATATTTGTATTAGATCCCAGTCTTCAGTTATTTTCCCAGAAAGAAGAATTTTATATCACTTTTATACACTTGCAGATAAAAGTATGTTGTAACTATGTCTAATAAATTCATTAAATTGAGTATTCAGTCTTGTCTTCTTTTTAAATTCTAACCAGGGGTGGATCCAGAATTTTTTTTCTAGGGGGGGGGGTCTACTTTTAATTTTGGGTTTCAAATGGGGTTCCATCCTCAAAATACGATATATATTTAGCAACATTTCTGACGAAAGGGAAGATCGGACCACCGGAATCCCCCCCCCCCCTTCCCGGATCCGCCACTGCTAATCATCAATTTGTTGTAGAGTTTGAGTTTGACTGGAATATGGATTCATATTGCTACGATTGATTTATCATTAAACCTAAATCAACAAGACTGGTGGGAAGGGGGGAGGGGGGGGGGGGGGACAGGAAAAAAATACAACTTGACTCTTTGACAATTCGAATTTTATTCGTACGCATTGACAACTTATTAATGATCACGTGATATTGTTCCCCGGGGATTTCGAGATGGAGATTGGAAATTGTAATGAAACAAAAGAAAATTTAGGACTTTTAAATGTTATACACAAGGGGAAAATGAACAAAGAATGTGTAAGTTGTACTTCTTAAGATAAGTATTTTAAAGAAATTAATTTACAAATGAACGGAATATCGTGAACAGCTGGATATTGTAATGTAAACAATGCAAGTTTTATTTTTGAATTTGGGTACAGGATCAATCACATGGAACAAGAAAAATTTTCCAGACTCTCCAATCTTCAGCACAAAACCCACAGAAACTTATTGGACAACCCTCTGTTACAAAGGTGAGATGCCCTAATTTCTGTGGAAATACCGAATATAAACAACCCCCTGGCCCCTCGTTTCCACAGATGCATTGTTAGTGCCTAGTACGAAATATCTGACGTTTTCCTGGCTTTTTTATGATTTTGATTTTTACCGTTTTCCAAGGAAAATGTTGGGCCATAGCACAGGAGGAACACATTTTTATCTTTAGTAATAACTTTTTTTCACTTTACTAATAGAATTGCCTACTCCTGTGGTTAGGTTATATCAACATGCCTTGTTAATACTGTAGAATCATATATGCTTGCTTTTTTTTTTAAATGAAATCTTTTTTACACTAACAAAACTGTTGAACTACAGTTTATCCCTTGACTGCCTTATTTAATTTATTTGCCCAATCTTAGTTTGTTTTATCAACATTCTATGTATTACATTACCAGATTACTGTACCACCCATAGCTTGTAATATATATAGCATAGTCTACTCAAAGTTAAAGGTGCATGGACACGATTTGAGCTGAAAATGTTCAATTTCATTTTCCCATTTTTAATATTTACTATGCTTAACTAAAGTATTTGTAATAGTCAGCAAAAATTTGAATGCCGTTGAGTTACAAGAGAGATACAGAGCTCACAATTCTTTGTTATATAAACAAGGCTTGTGTCATGTTTTTGTTTACATTGGTACATATATTAAATTAGTAAAGGTTCGTTTAAAGCAGATTTTTCAATTTATTACTTGTAAGTTAATTGTGAACACAATTAAATAGTTTCTAGTGTTTATCACATCTTGTTTTGTTATAAACATATTTTCTATTTACACACAATCTATATGTACAAACAAAACCATGGCACAAGCCATGTTTACATAACAAAGAATTGCAAGTGCTATGTTTCTCTTATAACTCAACATTCAAATTTTTGCTAACCATTAGAAACCATTAAGAATATGGAAAATAAAATTTGAAAATTTTCATTCCAAATGTGTCCATGCCCCTTTAAAGTCTATTGTTTTCTACCAGAGCTCCATTCCAACTCTGCCATCATATGTTTCTCACTGAATTTTCAAACTGTTGGCTAAGTGGGAAGACACTGTTATGAATTTACAAATCTAATCTAGTTGCCACCAGAAAAGACAAAATTTAGATGAAAATATTCTCAGTCATGCTGAATTTTCATTTATCATTCCTAGAAAAATACAACAAAACTAGTACCTCTGAAGGAACCTTTGACTGTATACAAAGATCCTAAAAATGAGAAGACTTTTGATGATAAAGCTGTACAGACAGAGAGGTTGAGAAGTCTAGCTTGTGCAAATGATGATATTGAACAGGAAGCTTATGACTTAATGGTCAGCGGTAAGGGTCATTATATTTTCACTAAACGTGCTAATCATTAGTTATTCATTTAAGTTTTTACTGGTGCTTTTACTTTCATAGAAATGTTTTACTTTTGTCATTATACATAATTACAATAAAAGAGGGCAATCTGTCTTGATCTTTATGTAGAGGAAGTTCCTGAGACTTATTGGAAGGAACTTGCAGAGCAGAGACGGATAGCATTAAATGATTCACTTCATGAAAATGAAATGGTAAGTACTTAAACGAAATCCTCTAAATAGTTCTATTATATCCTCAAATATTTGTTAAAAATGAAAGTGGGATTATGAACATAATGCCAAAAAGAAATTGTTGGTTTCCACTTTGCCTACCTACCCTAAAAATTTCTGCTGACCCTAACACATTTTTGTCTATTCTCACAGATTTTGCAAATGTCATCACTACAACAAGAGTATATTTATTGACTTATTTATCAAGTTATTTAGTATGCACTAATACTAGACAGATTCCAAAACACAGAAACCGTTATTGTTTACAGTAAAGTGAAGAAATGTATTAATTCATCATATAAATTTTATTTGATTACTAAATAATCACTTTATTTTATGCATAGTAGAATACTAAATCATTAGAAAATTAATCAACCTATAAAATCAAAACAAAAAAACTACCTACCGACTGACCCTTAAAATTTTGAGGTGAAAGTGAAAACCAACATTTTTTTTTTTTTTGGCCCAAGTCAGAATTGATGGAGAAAAGGAAACATTCCCGAGTATAATTTTCCATTGAATATAAAGAAGATATAAACTGTAAAATTCGTTGTACAGTAGTTCATTATGAGTTTACAAGGACAATTTTAAAGCTTTAACCACTTTTGGATTTATTTTTTTATTTATTATTATTGATGCTAAAGCTAGATATGATAACTTTACACATATTTTTCTCCAAACTTTGAGGTGCTCTAACTGGTGAAATGTACGGTGTTGTATTTAATGCATGCAGATACATGTAGCCATGTTGATTCCTTTCATGCAATTTTGATCAAACCAGATACATGTACTACATCACTTGATGTTAACATGCCTGATTCAACTAAAATTTAATTCTTTTCAAATTTTCAGCTGCATAAAGAAGTTGAAGACCTAAAAGAGGAAAATTCCAAGTTAACAGAAATGGCTGAAAAGGCAGATTACTTTGCTGATGTTATTCAGGTAAAGGTGGGAAACAGAAACTTGGGACTTTTCAGAAAAAGATGTGGTCGCATAACCATTTTGCTGCAGCTGACATCAAATATTATAAGCACATTTCATTTAAGCATGAAATTTTAAAATTGTGTACAAAATTCTGCTGTTGGGAAATGTATTTTAAGATTCTTACTCTGACAGTAATAAAATACTCAGGTATAGATTGTTATAACAATAAAGATGCTGACCTGTATTTCCAGAGAAAATACTCGCGTATACATTGTTATAGGAATAAAGATGCTGACCTGTATCTCCAGAGAAAATACTCAGGTATAAATTGTTATAAGAATAAAGATGCAGACCTGTATCTCCATCATTGATATTGTATGACTACTTCTCTTTTATAGACCATTCTAGGAACTGATGAGGAAAGTGTAACAAGGAAAATTAAAGAAAAGAAGGATGAGAAATTATCAGAAGAAAGTCAAACAAGATCAACTGAAGAAAGAGAGATTATCTCACCAGAAAAAAAAGCAGTTCAATCACCTACAGAAAATCCAGCTACATCAACTACAGAAATAAAACAGTCAAATGGTGGGTCAAACAAAATCACTGTAGTAAATCACAGTCAGATCTAAAAATAACACGGTCCAATGGTGGGTCAAACAAAATTACTGTAGTAAATCACAGTCAGATCTAAAAATAACACGGTCCAATGGTGGGTCAAATAAAATCTCTGTAGTAAATCACAGTCAGATCTAAAAATAACACGGTCCAATGGTGGGTCAAACAAAATTACTGTAGTAAATCACAATCAGATCTAAAAATAACATGGTCCAATGGTGGGTCAAACAAAATTACTGTAGTAAATCACAGTCAGATCTAAAAATAACACGGTCCAATGGTGGATCAAACAAAATTACTGTAGTAAATCACAATCAGATCTAAAAATAACAGGGTCCAATGGTGGGTCAAACAAAATTACTGTAGTAAATCACAATCAGATTTAAAAATAACATGGTCCAATGGTGGATCAAACAAATTACTGTAGTAAATCACAGTCAGATCTAAAAATAACATGGTCCAATGGTGGGTCAAACAAAATTACTGTAGTAAATCACAATCAGATCTAAAAATAACATGGTCCAATGGTGGGTCAAACAAAATTACTGTAGTAAATCACAGTCAGATCTAAAAATAACACGGTCCAATGGTGGGTCAAATAAAATCTCTGTAGTAAATCACAGTCAGATCTAAAAATAACACGGTCCAATGGTGGGTCAAACAAAATTACTGTAGTAAATCACAATCAGATCTAAAAATAACATGGTCCAATGGTGGGTCAAACAAAATTACTGTAGTAAATCACAATCAGATCTAAAAATAACATGGTCCAATGGTGGGTCAAACAAAATTACTGTAGTAAATCACAGTCAGATCTAAAAATAACACGGTCCAATGGTGGATCAAACAAAATTACTGTAGTAAATCACAATCAGATTTAAAAATAACAGGGTCCAATGGTGGGTCAAACAAAATTACTGTAGTAAATCACAATCAGATTTAAAAATAACATGGTCCAATGGTGGATCAAACAAATTACTGTAGTAAATCGCAGTCAGATCTAAAAATAACATGGTCCAATGGTGGGTCAAACAAAATTACTGTAGTAAATCACAATCAGATCTAAAAATAACATGGTCCAATGGTGGGTCAAACAAAATTACTGTAGTAAATCACAGTCAGATCTAAAAATAACAGGGTCCAATGGTGGGTCAAACAAAATTACTGTAGTAAATCACAATCAGATTTAAAAATAACATGGTCCAATGGTGGATCAAACAAATTACTGTAGTAAATCACAATCAGATCTAAAAATAACATGGTCCAATGGTGGGTCAAACAAAATTACTGTAGTAAATCACAATCAGATCTAAAAATAACATGGTCCAATGGTGGGTCAAACAAAATTACTGTAGTAAATCACAGTCAGATCTAAAAATAACACGGTCCAATGGTGGATCAAACAAAATTACTGTAGTAAATCACAATCAGATCTAAAAATAACAGGGTCCAATGGTGGGTCAAACAAAATTACTGTAGTAAATCACAATCAGATTTAAAAATAACATGGTCCAATGGTGGATCAAACAAATTACTGTAGTAAATCACAGTCAGATCTAAAAATGACAGGGTCCAATGGTGGGTCAAACAAAATTACTGTAGTAAATCACAGTCAGATCTAAAAATAACACGGTCCAATGGTGGGTCAAACAAAATTACTGTAGTAAATCACAATCAGATCTAAAAATAACAGGGTCCAATGGTGGGTCAAACAAAATTACTGTAGTAAATCACAGATCTAAAAATAACATGGTCCAATGGTGGGTCAAACAAAATTACTGTAGTAAATCACAGTCAGATCTAAAAATAACAGGGTCCAATGGTGGGTCAAACAAAATTACTGTAGTAAATCACAATCAGATCTAAAAATAACAGGGTCCAATGGTGGGTCAAACAAATTACTGTAGTAAATTACTATCAGATCTAAAAATAACATGGTCCAATGGTGGGTCAAACAAATTACTGTAGTAAATCACTATCAGATCTAAAAATAACATGGTCCAATGGTGGGTCAAACAAAATGCAAATTTCAAGATTATGGTAGAAATTTTATAGGACATTTATCTCCCAACACAACGGTTTTACTTTCTTTCAACAAATATTCCTTTAACCAGTCATTTCCCTTTTTGCACTCAAACTCTTAGACCATATGGGAGTATATATGGGACCACCTCCTGTCAATTGAATAAAATCACATATTGAATTAAAACATCAATTGCCTTCTCCTAAAGTCATTTTCTATCAAACCAGAGGCCCTTGTGGTTGGGGAATTCATTAACAACACCTTAGAACCATAGTACCTGGCTTGGATTTGAGTTCAACTATTTTGTAAAAAAAAAAAAAAAAAAAAAAAACATCCCTTCCACACACATCTATCTCACCATTGTTTTGGGAGCTTACAATATTTAAGAATAATCATTTCTTTACAATGTTGTGACTGAAAACTACTTTGCCTATGTGCATGTGACCAGTATACAGAGTAACTACCTCGGTTATTTGTCAACATCCAGGAGGGTCATGAACTCAATAGACAAACCCCATATCCATATAACTCTTTCAAACATTTTTATTGTAAAGCAAACAAAGTAAAGAAAGGAGTAAATGTCTTTGTTTGTGCAGTGTATTGTTCTTATATCTCTCAATGCCATAATACATACATACAAATACAAAGAAACTTGACAAGTATTTTTAGCTCACCTGACCTGAAAGCTCAAGTGAGCTTTTCTGATCGCCTGTTGTCCATCCGTCTGTCTTTAAACTTTTTACATTTCCGACTTCTTCTCCAGAACCACGGGGTCAATTTCAACCAAACTTGGCCAAAAGCATCCTTGGGTGAAGGGCTTTCAAGTATGTTAAAATGAAGGGTCATGTCCCTTTTAAAGAAGAGATAATCACAAAAATAGGGTGGGGTCATGTAAAAATCATGGCCCCCGGGGGTAGGATGGGGCCACAATAGGGGATCAAAGTTTTACATACAAATATATAGGAAAAATCTTTAAAAATCTTCTTCTCAAGAACCACTGAGCCAGAAAAGCTGAGATTTACATGAAAGCTTCCCGACATAATGCAGAATCAGGTTTGTTCAAATCTTGGCCCCCGAGGGTATGTCAGGGTCACAATAGGGAATCAAAATTTTACATACAAATGTATAGGAAAAATCTTCTTCTCAAGAACCACTGAGCCAGAAAAGCTGATAATTACATGCAAGCTTTCTGACATATTGCAGATTTAAGTTTGTTAAAATCATGTCCCCCGGGGGCTGGATGGGGCCACAATAGGTGATCAAAGTTTTACATAGAATTATATAGGGAAAATCTTTAAAAATCTTCTTCTCAAAAACTACTGGTGGACATAGTGCAGATTCAAGTTTAGGAAAATCATGGCCCCCGGGGGTAAGATAAGGCGACAATAGGGGATCAATTTTTATATACAAATTTATAGGGAAAATCATTAAAAATCTTCTGATGAAAAATCACTGAGGCAGAAAGGTTTAAATTCACATTACTAGTAAAGCTTCCTAACATAGTCCAGATTCAATTTTGAAAAAACCATGGCCCCCGGGAGTAGGTTGGGGTCACAATAGGGATCAAAGTTTTACATGCGAATATATAGGAGAAATCTTTAAATATGAGTCAAGGTGAGCGATGTGGCCCATGGGCCTCTTGTTTATATTTATTTAGTGTATCTTTTTTAGCTCTTCTGAGCCAAAGGCTCAAAGAGCTAATCATATGGCCATATGTCTGGAGTGCGGTGTGCGTCAACTTTTTGGAAAAAGGGCTATATTTCAAAAACCCCTTTGCCAATTTTTGTCAAATTTGTCACAGTGTATCCTTGGCCCAAGGGCATTCATTTGTACTAAAACTAGGGTTGTAACCCTTTAACAAGGGGAGAGAATTAAGAAAATGCAAACAAAAGTAGTGGTTGCTAAAAAAAATCTTCTTCTTAAGAACCACTGAGCAAATTATCACCAAATTTATGCATAAGGATGAGGATAGGTTGTAGATAAAAAATTGTTCAAGGCATCATCCTGGGGCAAAGGGTGTGGTCTCAAGGTCACTTCAAAGTTGACCTTAAATTTTGTTTTGTTAAAGCTTTGATATTTTGCTTAGTATAAGGACTAGGATCATCAAATTTTGTCAGTTGATTCATCTTAGGACCAAATATCATGTTGTCTCTGTGACCTACTTTTGGAATTTGACGTTTATATCTGAATATTTCAGATACTATTTGACTTCAATTATCAAACTTTGTCAGTTGATGCATCTTGGGTCTTCAGTGTGTCGACCAAAAGTAGGTCATCGTGACCTACTTTTGGACAGTTACATTTAAATTTTCAGGTACTATTTGACTTAACATCATCAAACTTTGTTAATTGATGAATCTTGGTTAGTGAGAATTTTTGCCTGTTCTACAATGTATCAGAAGAGCGATTTTAGGCCCATGGGGCTCTTGTTTCAAGTGAGCTTTTCTGATCGAAATTTGTCCGTCGTAAATTGTTCACATTTTCATCTTCTCCAGAACCATTGGGTCTATTTCAACCAAACTTGGCACAAAATATCTTTGTGTGAAGGGGATTCAAGTTTATTCAAATGAAGGTTCACACCCCTTTCCAAGGGGAGATAATAGCAAAATAGTTAAAATACATTGGTGACTTTTAAAAATCTTCTCCAGAACCACTGGGTCAGTTTCAACCAAACTTAGCACAAAGCACTCTTGGGTGAAGGGGTTTTAAGTTTGTTCAAATGAAGGTCCACACCCTTCTCCATGGAGAGATAATTGCAAAATAGTGAAAATACATAAACAACTTTTAAAAGTCTTCTCCAGAATCACTGGGCCAATTTCAACCACACTTGGTCAAAATATGAAAACTTCCTAACATAGTGCAAATTCAGGTTTGTTAAAATCATGGCCCCTGGGGGTACAATGGGGCCACAATAAGGGATCAAAATGTTACATACAAATATATAGGGAAAATCTTTAAAAATCATGTTCCCAAGAACCACTGAGCCAGAAAAGCTGATATTTACTTGAAAGCTTCCTGACATAGTGCAGATTCAAGTTTGTATAAATCATGGCTTGTGGGTTGGGGCCACAGTAGGGATCAGTGTTTTACATGGGAATATATAAGAAAATCTTTAGATATGGACCAAGGTAACTCAGGTGAGCAATGTAGCCCATTGGCCTCTTGTATGTTTTTGTTAAGTTGAGAAATTTTCTATTTATCAGAATGGTTATAAGAAAATGTATACATTTTTTTTCCAGATTGAAGTGAGATATGAGTTGATTGTACTTGACGATAGAACGAGGGAGCGGCATCCTGGTGTTGCTGAGAACACAGATTGGACCCATTCATCCTCAGACTGCAAAAATATGCACCACAACAAATGAACGTAGTCAAATTAGCAAACTCAAGTCTGTTAAAAAAGGAGGTCTTGACTGAAAAATACAAACTCATGTACTACAACTTGCCATCAGATTTAGTTCATTCCTGGCTGTTTTAGTTTTATCTGTGGAATATAGGTCTTGCAACAGGCCTGTGACTTTTTATGATTTTATTTTCTCGTGTATTTTCATTTAATTTGTATGTTGTGTACTTTTTTAATAGAATAAAGATTCTCTACTTTTTTAATGATTTGAAATGCATAGCCCCATTTAACACATTACATCTTGGCTGTATTCATGATAGATGATTTGAAATGGCTATAGTCGTACCGTGAATTTGCCTGAACAAATAGATGAGGAAATGTTTTAGAATCCTATTTAATACTAGTGGACATATTTGGTTGGTAGTTATTTTATGGACAATATTCAGTACATTATTAAATAAAGAAAATAGACATCTACGACCCAGCTGCTCGAAGATTATATAAATAAATCTTTATTTGGTATATACATACATAAATACCAAGGGTAACCCATGAAAGCTCATTTCCAATGGGGTCCTTTGATGCACTGTTTAATTAGGCACTTAGAACATAAAAACTTGACCTGATTGAAGACCCCATTGCATAAAACAATGATCACTTTTTGTCAAAATTGATTTACCAAGGGAGGGGGGTGTTAAATCTGTCACTGCCTACACAGTAGAGTTAGGTTGTATTGTGGAGTTTTGCGATAGTCACTAGTAATGCAATATCAAAGACGTCTCTGGTCACAGGACAATTGATATATAACAACAACCATTTTTGGTCAAGAAAGAGTTGAAAACGATAATAACAATTTAGAAATACTTTCAAGTTTTAGAATTTATTGATAGTTTCAAATACGATTTCCATAAACTCGAATCGTTCAAAGCATCTGTTGATAATATTCGAACATGCTGACTGAGGAAAAAAGTCAATGTAATGCATGAAAGGTGAAGATAACGAACAGTGATCAATCTCAGAACTCCCACAAGCAATACAAAATAGAGAGCTGAGCAAACATTGACCCCTGGGTATACCAGAGGTGGGATCAGGTGCCTAGTAGGAGTAAGCATCCCATGTCGAGCGGTCATACCCACCGTGAGCCCTATATCTTGATCAGGCAAACGGAATCATCCGCAAAATTAGTGTGCCAAGATCGGCCTAACAAACGGTATGAAACGCGTCAGACAGCATTTGACCCAAGAATAGGTTGTATTGGCAAACTAGTTTGCCACAACGACAATCGAATTGTAAAATGCTGATTTTAAACAAGGCCGCTGAAACCCCTGCACCATCAACTTGTTTGTCAGTAGCCTGCCTCAATTTAAAAACTGATCATGCGCAGAACAAGCTCTTGCGTATCGAATCAGTTGGAAGATATAAACACCATATGCAGGTGATAATGGAATATTGCTACATGAACATGGGAACTTTACGATGGAGAAGCTGAAATCGGCCCGTTTATCATAAAGTTGAGTTGTTAGTTTGCCGTTAATATCTGTTTTAAATAAGATATTTAAGCATGAAGCAGAAGTTGACGTCTCTGTAGTGTCTTTTATTTCGAGTTCACAAGGATATATCGAATTGACATGAATGAAAATTAGCACTGTTAATAGATAAAACCTCGTCGATATCTCTAAATGTCATAGCAAGAGATTTTCTCTTCTCACGTAGAAGTTTTTTAATAAATTCTGTCTCTTACAAATATAAAAACAGGTCAGGTAACAAAGGAGCATACTTCGTGCCCATGGGAATTCCAACAGACTGTTGGAAGACCTGATTATCAAAGACTACGGAGATGTTGTCAATGAGGAACTTCAGCATACTTTTAATTTCAACTTCAGATTACTTGTGCGTGGAATCAGAGTAGTGTTTAACAAGGTAAGTTTGGGGATAACTAATCACTAGATACGAACACCCTTCTTCAAAACCACCCCCGCCGAAGAAGCAACAGTCTATAATGTAAAAAAAAAAAATCTAGTTTTTAATTTATCGCGAGGAACGGTCGTGTAAAGTGTTGAAAAGTTGTACATTTTGATGTTGTTGACCTAAGAAAGGCTTTGCGATTTCAAGTTTACTAAAAGTTCTTTAGAATTTTTTAGAATTTACATTTGATTTACACCAGTAGTGGCACAGTACGCTTAAAGTTTCTCCCTCACAGCTGTTATTTCGCGAGGAGCAAAGATAGGGACTTTTAAACTACCCATTGAATGTTGAAGGTGGAATTATACCCCCTACAAGTCATCGTTTCTGTTATTTATGTAATCAAAACAAAGTAAGAGACGAATGTCATTACATTTTTAAGTGTACACAACATAATTTAACAAATGCCAGAAAAGCTTTATTGTCTGAAAAATTAACAAAAAATCCAAATATTATAAAATTCCACAAACTATTTACATCAACAAATCTTGCACTGCTTAGAGGTTTACGTAAATTTCTATTTGTTGCAAAGGAAAATGTGGACGTTGCTTATAGCTTTAACATTCTCATCACGACTAAGCTTGGTCTTGTGACAATGTTCATTTGCTTAAATAATCTTTTTCTACTTTATATAGTATTATAAACATTTAAACCCGTACATGTTGTATATGCAGTATTCTGTATTTTCCAACCTCCTCTCTGTAATGTATGATTGTACATTTATGAGAATAAAGCATTGATTGGTTTACTAAACAAAGAATTAAGGATAGATAGTATTTCAGCTGTTTATAATATCTAAAATAAAATGTTTTAAACATTTATGAAATTTACTGTAATGTTAATAAAATGTTAAAATCGATTTAGAATTTTAGTTAAAAAGTTAAAAAATTCCTCGTTTTATCTTATTTGTTAACAACACAAAATGATTAAGTCTAATCCAAAGATCTCATGACATAACATGGATGGTATTGCGATATTGTATGTATCCATTAGACCTAATAACACAATTCTACCATTAACGGATTTTATTACAAACTACAATGTCAGTCGATAAATGATGTATTGTCTAAATTGTATCAATGACATTTACACAGAACAACATGCATCTACACAAAACAGCATGCATCAGTCGCATCTAAATTAGTCAACATGGACACATGCAACGAATGTCTCCATGAGCGAAATTTTAAATCATTATTAAAGTCAGTTTTATGGGTCAGCATAACGCCATCATAGTCATATCTCTCTGTCTGTCTGACTGTACGTTCGTCCGCACAAACGTCCACAAACACAACAAAAATAGGAGAGAGAGAGAGAGAGAGAGAGAGAGAGAGAGAGAGAGAGAGAGAGAGAGAGAGTAGGGGATTAGAAATATCAAAATATTCTAGGTCATTACCATACGCAGTGGCGGATTTAGAGGGGGGCGCAGCCGGCGCCCCCCCCCCCCCCCCCCAAAAAAAAACTTGTCAAATTTAAGGTAAATCGCGGTATCTTGTTTCGGAAAATGTACTAAACGATAAAAGAAGCAATAATTTCTTCCACTCCCGGAGAAATAAATGACAAAATCCTTTGATTTCTTGAATTACTTTATTGGGAGAACCTAATTTTTTCCAAAAATCCCTTAAAATTTGGGTCATTTTATTAATTTCACCTTATTAAAATTATAGAAAATAGTAAATATTTCACTGCCTCATAAAGTGGCGCCCCTCGTAACCACAATTCCTGGATCCGCCCCTGATACGTATTTGTTTTGTCCCTTCAAAGGTCTAAAATTGTTTGTGGTGGGTTCGTCATACAACGATATTGGACAGATCCTTTCTCATTTTTGAGATTTTACAAGTGTTTGTCCGCATTTCGTACAAAAATAGAACAGACCTCGAATATGGATGTGATAACAAATTTTATAAAGTGTACGAAAAATGCGTTCAGGAGGGTCGAATATACACATCGAAATCGTCTAAAATTTACCAGATTCCGGGGGCTTCACCCCCGGGCCCCCACCAGGATTTGCCCTGGACCCATTGGGGACCTTAAGGCGGCCCCCAAACCCCCTGCCTACTCGGGCGTCCACATCAAAAGTACCCTGGCTACGCCCCTGGGCACTTATTCACAAAACATCTTACGACTAAGCTGAAAAAATAATTCTGTCTGATAATCAAAGACCAATCACAAGGTCATAAGTATGTATTCAAGTTTAAAAAAAACCCAAAAAAACATGGATGTACTTTACATATTAATGAAGAAAATCTACAAGAAATGAAAAATAAGAAAATTTTGTTTGTAAATTTTGATCTTACTCGTAAGATATTTTGTGAATAAGGGCCCTGGTAGCTGCCTATTCCTTATTTGAGAGAGAGAGAGAGAGAGAGAGAGAGAGAGAGAGAGAGAGAGAGAGAGTAATGTCCATTTAATCAAATTTAATCTAATATCACTTCAATGTACATAGACATATTAATTAGGATAATCTTTGTTATCAGTAACTTACCACACATACACCATACAGTCGAAAACAAAGGGGAAAATCGTAGAACGAATGTAAAGTCAGTCCAAGTACACACGGTGAGTTGGCATAATATCATTATGCCAACTCACCGTGTGTACTTGGACTGACTTTACATTCGTTCTACGATTTTTATAAAATACTTTCGAAAATAATTTTGTCAATTCTTTTTGGTTTGGAAATTGGCAGGAAACTTTGTTTCTATGCACAAAAAATAGGTGATGATTTCATTGGTAAAAACCAGGAGCTTCCGGGGGCTTCGCCCTGACCCCTTGCTATACTTTACATACACTTTACATACACTTCATTTTCCCTCTGGCGACGCATCTCGCTTTATGTCTATGGTAAAGGAACACCATTAGATCTATAATGAGTTTGTGAAACGTTTACGAGTTGTCCCCCTTAGCTAAATTGACGTCGCGGAGTGGAAAAAACGAGAGATCAGAATGAACAATTTTTTAAGGTAATATCATGATTTAGTGCAGTAAAATGCAGTCAAGGGCATGTCTGTACATGAACTAAAACCAAATTGCCTAAAAATATATACATAGAATATCTGTAAATTAAGATATTTCTTCGTAGTTCGAATTTCCTTTAACAATAACAGCTATACATATTGTGTCTATCTAGGGAAAAGTTTCCGCTTCATTTCTGGGTTTTTGCATTATATTATAACACACACAGGTTAGTCTACAAGTTAGATTGTTCACTTTTCATTGATGTATATAAAAAAGTACACGCATCCCCACCAAAACAGCTGTTTAGTGTGTGTGTGTGTTTTGTTTGTTTTTGCCCAACCACAAACATGGTCTTTATCCTTGTCTCCATTATTGTATATATCGTTAAAAATTTGTAACACTCATCTGGTGTAATTTCGTATCGTTGTTAATGTTGTAATATTAATTTTATCTTCCAATTTGAGCATGTCTATTGAGTGTTAGTCCGAAATATTTGTTTTCCAGCAGGCACAGTAAATATCAAAATCATAAAAAATCCAGGAAAACGTCAGATAATTCGGACTAGTTGAGTATCAACTTAAGTAGTACTCTACAGCTGGTCATCGTGGTTCCAGTAGAGCATTAGATTCTAATATACAAATCAATATGTAAAATCTAGTGACCTCATTCAGGTACACCCCTTGAGACCTTTTCGTTGTCCAATATTTCTTCCTATTACATATGGAAACCATCACACGTACTGTGTAGTAGAATTCTTTATGTTTACTTCTGAATGTTTTGTCTTGACAATGTTACAAGATACACAGGACTAGATTTAGCCAGCATCCATTTGTCAATATGTGTATTGTAAAGGATCTTGTAGTTTCATTTTGTTTATATATGTTTTTGTTTTTATATAAGCAATTACAAAAAACTCTAAACACTTTCTTGAAATAATTCGACCGTATTAATTACCAGTCTTCTTCTGTCGTGTTTATCTGTCATAGCAACGTAACGCAAGACAACGTACACAAAAGTACTATGATGTCACAGTGAGTGTTACAATTGAAATGTTATTAAAATTTGATATTGCAAGAAAAGCATTTAATATTGTATATACACAATATATGTTACATATGTAAACAATTATATATATATATATATATATATATATATATATATATATATATATGTGTGTGTGTATGTATGTAAGACTCTGAAATGCAATGGTCATTCCAAAATGTGATGGTCACGCTAAAGTGAGATGGTGTGGGTTTGAGTAATGTTTGTGATGTCGTGTTATTATGATGTCATTTGTAACGTCTTTCAAAATCAAACCAAAGAAATACAACATTAGTTTGCCCCAGTGAAGGTCCTTTCTGCTGGCACCAACGTCTTCAGGATATTGGAGGAAGACACTGGTGTTTTAAGATTGACATGGATGATAAGCAAGGGCAATTTCTACACAGTTAAGGATTGTGAGAATGGCAAAGTACATTTGTTGTCAATACATGTATCTACTTCGTCCAAGCATGCTTTGATGCGTGACTTGTGATGTGCAGGTAATAAACTCCTAGGGGGATGTTATAATGCTAAACATTCTAGATGATTTAGCGTTGGAAAATTTTATGCTTGATAACACGACAACTAAATAGTAAAGAAATAAGCTCTTATTATTATTTTGCTTGGATTTTGTATTGATATTTTGGTGTCAGAAATGACGCACAGTTGGTACAGTCTGTACCAAAACACGTGTGTCCATCCAATTTTGCAAACCAGCGGACTTCATTCAACGTGTCACTCTATCGCACTTTGGCGCATTGGTGTGTACCATCAAACTTTAGCAAGTCACACCATTGCACTTTGTCCCATGAGTGTGGACCATTGCACTTTTGTGTGTCACACCATTGGGATTTGGTGCAGACGATCTCACTTTCATGTGACCATCACACTTTGGAGTCCTACATATATTGTCATGAAATAAGATTCCTGTGATCCAGAGGGATGAAAATTCATGACACAATATGTATATAGAAAATGAAATGTCCTTGCCCCCTACATTCACCCATAAGTCACCAGATGTATTTTGCTATAGCTTTCAAAGATGAGCATCAAATGGAATTCATGAGAGGCTCTGTCATACTTGACAAATAACTGGATAATTAATGTGTGATATTAAGAGTGGCCCTACTCATGAAGTTCATGTGATTTTTTTATGCTAGTATTTGTATGAGTTATATTTGTTTGAGAAAGTAAGTTTACTTACAAAAATCATGTTATCTGATGTCAACAAGCTTCATGCATTGTACACAGATTTCAAATGGAGGAAAATTGAAGATTATCAGTCTGATATACTGTACTGGCGGGGTAAAAGACCACAAAACATGAAATTGAAACATTCTGAATACTTAATTCAAATATTTTGGACTAAGTCCCAATAATTCAAGGCACTTACAATCAATTCATGTTTTTAAGTTCTGTCGTACAGTATTGTAGATAAATACCACAATGAAATATATGATTTTATATACCTGTAGCATACAAAATAATGTAGATGCAGATTTCTTACGAATTAAAAATTGTGATCATAACAAATTAGTACACAACTTCAATATTCTTAAGAATGTATCAATTGCAAATAGTTAAATCCCACTACTAAAGGTAATTAAAAAAAAGAAAGAAAGGTATTTCAAGTACCGGTATGTTGTGTTTATCATTATTTGATATTAAATGTGTCGGAAGATATAAAAAAAAAACAACCCACCAACCCTACAGCATCATACACTTAAACAAGCTTACAATAGATGTAGAGGGAGTTTATTATGATTAGATAAAATTCAAACTTGACAATTCAAAACAACAGACCACTTCTTAACAGAAAATGAAATGCTCATTGCTCGACTGCACACTAGAGTCATGCACTTCTTCACTGTTGACATGTCGTTTAATTGTCATTATGTCGTCCCTCAAATCATAGTCATTTTATCATCTCATAAATCATCTGTTTGCCATTGTAATGTCTCTCAAATCATTTGTTTGCCGTTACATGGGATACGCAAAAGAAAAAAAAAAGTACTAATTAATAAAACGATTGCTGACAGTGTAATGCGAATGTGGTGCCTTAATCAACCATCATATCAGATACCAGTGTTCATTTCGCAATATCAATCTCCATGTTGTAAGTATAGTTTTGGGACATTGGAATTAATCAAATTTACATGTAATGAGCTTCACCTGACCTTCTTATGATTGATGAGTTGTTCATGTGAACAGCTATGTGCAGGACTGGTATTTGTGAAATCAATTCCCAACAGAGACAAAGCTGTTTTAAAAAAAGTGAATGTTTGAGACACAAGGAGTTACAAATTCACATGTAGACATTATTCAAACAAATGTGACTAACTAAAAATTCCTTGTTTAGGATAGCGGAGAGAAAGGCTTGTTTTAGGCATGATTAATTGTCAATATTAATTTAGTACATTTGTGTTGTATATATATTCATGTCCTTGATCTCTAACTTTGATGCGATTAGTTATCTCTGACTGAAAGATTACAGGCACATCATTTTTGGGCTGGTCTGTCAACTTTAACCTTTTCCATAACTTTTGAGCTTCAAAAGATAGAGAACCAAATTAAGATAAAGGTCAAGGCCATTATCACACTAAGTCCTTTAAAACATCCAAATTCATAGCATTTAAATATGTGTGTGTGTACATGTATTAAGAAAAAAAAAAGCTTTGTTATGATGAGATCATTACTTGGCATGTGTATAAAAGGTCAATGGGATTGCATTTGTTGTACTTAATTTAGAGTAAAGTGTTTAATTAAAGGGGCATTAGCTGTCATTTTGTCACCAAAAATTTAATTCATTGAAAATTTTCCCATCTTAGATATTTCAGCAATACCACCAGTATTTAATGATTTCAAACACCTTTTGCCTTAAAAACAGGCACATATGCATGAATATGTGATTTTGGTGATCAAATAATTATTGTCTGATGTTAGTGTTTAAACAAGACAGCCCCTCAGGCCAAACATCATAATTTTCTGAGTTTACAACCACCAAGGGGCATTGTGCTTCAGACACATTCAAACACTAAAATAAGATGGTGCATAGATTATTTGTAAGCATAAATTATGCATGCTACCGAATGAGAAATTTTAGTGTCCAGAGAATGACTTTTAAAAAAAAATTATGTATAGACTTCCAAAGGCCTGGAATGATTCAGATTTAAGTATACAGTTCATGTAATTACACACTAGGTGTATGCTAAATCTTTATTTGCAGTATTGTCCTTGTTGACAACTTCACAAAACTGGGTTTTCAGATTACTCCGACTACTAAAAGAGATTAATCATGTGTCCTATTTTTTTTCTCTCTTCATATTATCACATTTAATATCAATACAGAGGAAATGAGAGCCATTACATCGGTGATGATTGTGATTTCTATTGATTTTTATGAGGGTTCTATAATGTCAGCTCTACGATTCTTTTTTTGCAGCTTTCAGTGCCACAGCTTCGGTTCTTGGTATTAGGTGTTAATCCTGATGCATTGATGTAGCTGCTGCCAGATTTAAAGAAGATTTTACTATAGTAAGGCAATCCTTAAGTTCCTTTCATACACTGTTCAATTGAGCAACACTGAAGCAGTTGGAGTTTTTTTTTTTAAAAAGATTTGCATTAAATTTTCCTGCTTGATTTAACCTCCACAAACAAACTTCTCACCAGTATTGTTTATGGAGTGTAAATGACTAAATCTGCATACACTGCAGACCTGATTTGGACCAGATTACTGTGTGCTGGGGAATTAACTAAGGTCAGTAGTTTTCTTAAAGCTCTTGTGCTTGTTAAGTTCAGGTGGGTTGGATCTCAATTCACAGCTGTTCAGGTAATGTATAAAAAACGGGACTTAATTATTCATGCTTTTCATGTTATTTTCACATGTTACCTAATTATTTGTTTTTTTAATCTTATTTTCTTTTTTAACCTTGAAATTTATGCCTGTTATGACAACTGCATTTTAGAGACTATTATGTAAGTCACACTTATTAAGAAGATCGTGTTGAAATGTGTCACGTATGCTGAAATTGAGGTAATTTAAAGAATCCAGGCACATGTATATATTATATGTGGCTCATTGATATCTCTGATGTCACCCTCTCAGTGTCTGTGTACTTTTCAATACATGTTCCTTAATTTCCCTGAGTGTCTTAGGCTCGTCAATTTTTGTAGGTCCCTTTTTTTTTCAATCCATTAGTGACACCTAAGAAAGACATTCATTACTCTGCATTGGTGGGAGTGTAAGAGAGGCTTGCACATGCATATACTGGTAATTTAAAAAAAAAAAGAATTATCCAAAAAGATTTTCAATAAAGGATTTTCATTTTAATTTCAGATTACCATAATGGTATTGAAGTAAGTGGAAAACCTGATATGCCAAATTAACAAAGAAAATTTTCATCTGGAGTTACAATGGGGACTCCATCGAAGGAACGATGTTATCTAAAAAGTTTGCAGTATGCTCCTGAACTTTTGAAACAGTTAAACAACTTGCGACAGGAACAGGTGTTTACAGATGCCACCTTATGTGTTCAACACGAAGAAATTTACTGTCACCGCATCGTTCTCGCAGCCAGCAGTCCTTACTTCCGTGCCATGTTTTCCCACAACTTGCGAGAGGGGCGTGACTACAGTGTCTCGTTTCAGGATGTGTCCCCATGGACTATGAAACGTATAATTGATTATGTCTATACAGGAAACTTAGAAATAACAACAGAAAATGCACAGGAATTATTGGCGACTGGAAGCTTGTTCGAGTTTCCTGCCATTGTGTCAGCTTGTTGTGATTTTCTCAAGCAACAGCTCCATATCAGCAACTGTCTAGGTATAGAGGAATTTGCTATGATTCATTCATGCAAGAAACTACAGGATGATGCTCACAAGTATATATTAGAAAACTTCCATAGTGTCGTAGAATGCGATGAGTTTTTGCATTTGAGTTTAAATCGTCTTAAAGAATACATTGCAAGTGATTGGATAGAAGTGCAGATGGAGGATATCGTGTACGAAACTGTAATGAAATGGATCAATTATGACATTGATGAAAGACGCAATGATTTGTATGAGCTTTTGGAGGAAGTCCGACTTCCTATAATAGATTTAAACAAACTGAATGCCATTGAACACGATCCTCTCATAAGAAGCATGCCTAGCTGTCTAAAGCTGGTAATGGAAGCGAAGGAACAGCACGAGTCCATACATGATCAACATGGCCGCAGGAGACGTAGCATGCAGAACTGCCAAGTTCACCCCCGTCCATCCACTGTTGCCACGGAGAAACTGGTGGTCATTGGAGGTCAAGGTACAAGGTCAGTGGAGATGTATGACACTCAGAAAGTGAAGTGGTTAGATCTTCCACCCTTTCCAAAATCCGTGGCTTCCTACAGTGTGTGTGCGGTGTCCAATTCAATAGTTGTAACAGGAGGAATCCTAGAGAACCGTATCATCGCTGAAGTTTGGAAATTTGACAGCGTCAAACGGGTGTGGCTAGAGATGCCACCACTTCTGAAACCCAGAGCTCGACATTCATCAGGGGTATTACAAGACAAGCTCTTTGTGCTTGGCGGCATTACATATGAAACAACGTCATCCTGCATAGATTTAGATACAATCGAGAGTTATGATTCCAAAATCAAGGCTTGGACCGTGGTAGGGCATTCCCCTGTTCCCAGAACTTTCTCAAAGATTGTCACAAACAACGATGCCCTGATAGAGGTTGGGGGCCTTCAAAGGGGAGTAAAAATGAAAACCGTAGAAAGCTACATGCTGAGTGAAAATGGTAAAATGAAATCGACAGGGGAACAGTTCATTTTACCTGAGGCGATACAGTTTGCTCAAATAGTCGTGATCAACAGGATATTCTACATCATCTGGGAGGAGTCGAAAAAAATGATTGCCTTGAATCCTCAAAAGCGAACATTCCAGACACTTGCAGATTTGCATTATTCTCACAAATACAGTGGGACCACTGTTTTAGGGGACAGAATCTACCTGACAGGGGGACTGGTGGATTCGCGACCCAGCAACATTGTAGAATGCTATGACCCCAATGCCGATACTTGGACCATTGAAAACACCATGAAAGAAAGCCGTGCCTTTCATGGTTGTGTCACGATTCAACTGTGATTTAGACTCCTGTTTTGTCATATGAAGTTTGTAGACAGTTGAACTAAGTTCTCATGAATGTCCGTATGTTGTCATATCACAGATTTGAATTTTACACATTTTGCTGAATGCTGTGTACATGTTTGTAAGCTCACCTGATCATCTGTTTTTCTGTCGGCTGTCTGTTGACCCCCTTTTTTCTTAGGCTTTCAGCTTTTCCAGAAAACTTGCCAAAGTATCCCTGACTAAAGGGGATATAAGTTGATTTGACTGAAGGGCCATATCCCTTTCCAGGATGTAAATGTTATATATAAATTGTAAAAAAAAAGGTTTGGGTGTTTAAAAAATCGTCTTTATTTAAGAACTGTTTTGTCAAATTGAATAGAAAAACCCAAACTTTCATGTATATTGAACATTACAAGTTTGTACAAACCTTGACCCCTGAGGACTTTCTAGTGCCTTTAGGATGAGGCCACGGGGTGGTTTGAATTTATACATATTAAGGATATATTTAAAAAAATAATCTTCTCAAGAACAAGTCTAATTTGTGAAATTAGAACACAAGTATCCTTATGTAGTGTATATTCATTTTTGTTCAAACCTTGACCCATCAGGCCAGGACAAAGGAACAACCTGGGTTTAAAATTTCAGAATATATTGGAGATGTCTATGAACAGTTTGGCAGATGAATATGCTAGCATCTTCAGTGTGTGGGCAATTGTGTTCAAAGAATAACACATGAAACCAAGGTTATGCTACAATTGGACTTCAAAATTTTAAACTAACATTCCCCATAGGTGCATGATGACTCGGGTGAGCATTGCAGCCCATCTTCTTTATTTCATGATTTCAAAAAAAAAAATTCTATGGTTCTCAATCAGGAAATGTGCTCTTTCCTTGAAATTGTGATATAATGTAACACCACTGCATTATGATGGTGCTAGAATATTTCTTCATTTTGCCATATTGCATTTTTAACTTATTCTGTTTGAACCTAACAAGCTGTATAAATAAGTATCATAGTGACTTGCCTTGACTCTCAAGCTTTTTATTTTTGCAGTTAAAGTGGACCATTTTTTAATCCCCAGGTTGAGAAGTAAATTTTTAGATTTCTACGTATTTTTCAGTATATATAGTGACATAACTGATTCGGATGCTGTGATTGATCCGGGTTATACTTACGGTAGATCAGGATAAAGCTGGCATGGATGATGCATCCATGAATACACTCAGCCATTCATAATTCAGATACCGCATTTGACCTGTATTTCCAGATAAGTGATCAAGTTACTGTTTTTGCAGAAGGTCCTTTCCTTTAATAGTACCTACACTGCATACCAAAGTATTCTTCTCTGTCAGTTCAAACTTGAAGTTGATCCATATTCTTCGGTGCGCACAACCATTCAAGATTTATTTTTAAATGAGTTGTAAGCTTTCACTTTGCATTTACATGTACATGTGCATGTACATTATTATTCAGGATCCTGCATTTGACCTATATTTTTTGGATGAGTGGTTAATACGTGTTTTGTAGATCCTTAAAGAGGAATAATACGTCATCTTAAGGGCTGACTTTCTTTTTGATACTCGTGTCGACTGCTGATCTGAAGTTCATGTATTTAAGTCTTGCAGATTTTAAATTTTTTCCACATTACTGCATTTTTAACTAAATAAGGTAGATTTGAAACTTTTCAATTTGACAATATTATAATTGTACATATCCTCCACTTTCCCCATCCATGTCAGATTTCTCGGGTGTGTTATTCCTCCTCAAGATTTCTGCCTTCGTAATGTAGCTTTTACGTGGTTCAATATTCTCATCACGACTTGAGAAAATCATTGTTTTGTTTATGAGATGTATGAATCCTTTCTGATTTATATGAACTTTATTTATAAAGTGTATTCTAAGAATCAACTCCTTGTATGGGGGACTTATCATGTGTACCTCTGCTCTTCTTCACGAATTTGAACCCATCCAGAAAGCTTTGGTGTTTTCTGACAACTCTTATTTAATATTGTTAATGGATTCTGTAAGTCTTGTTCAGATTTTCCCTACATATACATGTATTGCATACCTTTTTTATAGATTACAATTGTATTGAAATGTTTTTATTGAATTCTTTGTTATGAGGTGCATTCATTTATTTACTAGTATTTTTAAATTCAATGCCAAGTACATGTGTCATGTTTTACCGGCTTTTAATAGAAATGACTAGGATAAGTATCAGAGGAATGTTTTGCTGTAAATTTTTATACTCTGAAGATGGAGATTATAAGTATTTGGAGGTGGGGGTGGGGAGTACATAGATTTTGGCCCTTCTTCAACAGTAATGTATAAGACACAGATTTCGTACTTTGTTAACTGAAAAGTCAAGGTCTGATCTGAGAATAGTCAAAGTCATCAATCTAGGTCAAGGGGGCATAGTATTTCACAAACTCTTGTTATGAACAAACAATTCTCGAACAGCAGAAAGTTGACCATCACAAAGAACAGTTATACCCATCAACCATGAAATGAATTTATTACAAACATAAATTGTGCTCTTTTTCCTCAAACCAGGAACATTTCTCCCACAAAAACTAGTTACGATACTCGTATTGATTCTCAAACAAACACCATGTATATAGTAAGTTTTCGTGAGTAGGGGAAATATTTTACAAACATTCTCACAAATAAAAATTGTAGTATTTCTGATCTTCCATTGGGTACAACATAGTGTGTATATATGTGTAAGGTAGGTGAGAAGCAGAGGGGTATCATTATAATGAGAAAACAAAACCTGGGCTCTGTTTTTAGTCATGTGCATAGACAAAATACACATCATGTTAGATTTCTTTGATGTGTTAGATTCTGTTTCGGCTCAATGTAGTGGATTTTCATTTTACATGTGAAATGCAGATTCCAGTAAAACTTGCATGTTATTTAGTGTATGAGATAACAGTATCGGAATTTGTCATGTTGGGTATTTAAAATTAAAATAAAATATTATTGATACAATTCTTGATATTAGCTTAATTAAGTATAAGTTGAGTTATTAGATCATTTCTGTACACTCTTCATCATTTACTGAAAAGTTTGTATTCTGATGGCACAATACTGGATTATCATCAATTTTATGTCCATGTTAATACATATTGTTCACGTATAGGAAGACTGGATCATCACTGTTAAGGAAGCAATTTAGACTTGTAATAAATGAATATATTTACATGTACATTAGCCACAAACTGCCCCATTCTTGCCGGCAACCATGGTGATACTTGGGGCAAAGAAATAAATAAAAGTTGGTGTTTCAATTTGAATTGTTCATTATTTGCTTTCTTGTCCAAGAACTGGTGTTCGTAGTGATGATAATCCTGCTGTAAACAAAGTTTCTTTCCCCTGGTGGTGTGAAGATGAGGACACGATAAGTCTCTTTCATCATTTTAGATGCAGAAATTTTAAGATGACTAGAACACCTTAATGTATGCCTTGTAGTAGTAGAGTTTTCAGTCAGTGGGAATGGCAGGAGTGCAGGACAACCCAACACATACATCTTGTTCATAAAGAAAGTGATTTGTTCTCATTTACTCTTGAGCAAAATATTTCACAAGAACGTGGTGCTGAAAAACATACCCTACCCGTGGGGGCTGTGATTTTAATATACTTGAATCTGCACTATATCAGGATGCTTTCTTGTAAATTTCAACTTTCCTGATCTGTGGTTCTTGAGAAGATTTTTAGGTCACCTGAGTAAACTCAGGTGACCTAATTTGCAATTGGTTTTCGTCCGTCGTGGGTTAACAATTGAACATTTTTAACTTCTTAATAACTACCGGTCCTATTCTTTTCAAATTTGGTATGAAGCATCATTGGGACAAGGGGGACATAAATTGTAAATTTCAGGGCTCCAGCATCCGTGGGGCCCTAGGGGTGGGGCAAAAACTGCCCAAAAATTACCAATTTTCAAAAATCTTCTCAAGATCCACACATATGTAAGAAAACCTAAATGCATATTAGTGATGTAGAGCAGGAAGGCCTCTACCAAAATTATAAATTTCATGATCCCCAAGGTAGGGGTTCTGACCCAGGGCTGGGCCAAACTTGTTATACAGTGTTATGTGTAAAACACTTAAATTACATCTTCTTTAATACTATTGATACTAAATTGAAAGTAAATAGATGTTTAGAAAGGACAGATAGTCCTTTACCAAAATTGTAAAATTGATTATTCCATGGGTAGGGGTTTTGGTATCGGGGGTGGGGCCAAAATGGTAAGTTATTAAATGTGTGAACAATAGACATTTTTAACTTCTTCTTGATAACTATCTTTCCAATTCTTTTCAAATTTGATATGAAACATATTTGGAACAAAGGGAACATAAATTGTAAATTTCAGGATTCCTGCACCCCTGGGGCCTTAGGGGCAGGTCAAAAATGACCAATTTTCAAAAATCTTCTCAAGAACCACACACATGTAAGAAAAACTAAATGCATAGTAATGTAAAGCAGGAAAGCCTCTACCAAAATTGTAAATTTCATGATCCCCGGGGTAGGGGTTCTGACCCCAGGGCGGGGCCAAACTTGTTATATAGTGTTTATGTGTAAAACACTTAAATAACATTTTCTTTAGTGATTTTGATACTAAATTGAAACTAAATGGATAGAGCAGGTAGTTTTTTACCAAAATTGTAAATCTGATTTTCCCCAGAGTAAGGGTTTTGACCCCAGGGTGGGGCTAAACTTAGTATATAGTATTTAAGTGTAAGTGTGCTGATACTGTATAAAATCTAAATGCATACTTAGGAATAGCAGAAAAGGATGTACACTGTACAAAAAATGGTGAATTTCACAACCCAGGGTTATGACGTAAGGATGAGTCCAAATTAGTCATCTTTTGATGTTTTAATGTTAATACACCTATTAATATTTAAAGCCTTTCATCAGTGTATGCACTTTTGAGGGCATTGAAGTTTTAAGAATACATCTTGTTTTATACTGTTGCTGAACATTAGAATTAAGCTTAGATATTCAGAACAGGAAATTTTTTCAAGATTTCATAGCCCATGGAAGTAGTGATACTTTTTCACTAGTATTCAGGTGACTAATAAGGCCTGTGGGCCTCTTGTTATAGATTCTCCCTATATACTCACTTGTAATAAAACTTTGATCCCGTATTGTGGCATCATCCAACCCCTGTGGGCCCATCGTCGGTTACCCATGGGTGCTTCTATTCGATTCTCTCCATCATCATGATGAGGGAGCGTGAGTGGACTCAAAACCGTGGTTTGCGACGATGCCGTGGGCCATGATTTTAACAAACTTGAATCTGCACTATATCAGGAAACTTTCATGTAAATTTCAACTTTCCTTGCCCAGTGGTTCTCTTGAAGATTTTTAAATGACCCCATCCTATTTTTACATTTTCGTGATTATCTCCCATTTGAAGGGACCATGGTCCTTCATTTGAACAAAATTTAATCCCTTTCACTCATGGAAGATTTGTACTGAGTGTGATTGAGATTGACCTGGTGGTTCTGGAGAAGAAGATGAAAATGTGAAAAGTTTACTGACAGACAAAAAGTGATCAGAATAGCTCACTTGAGCTTTCAGCTCAGATGAGCTAAAATGCAGTGGCAAAAATAACAGGTCCTTAGTTAAGCATACTTGCTTTTGGTCTGGAAAAATAATGCATGGTTATAGTCTCTGAGTCTTGTTACTGTCACAAAAATTTCAGAAGCATGGATTTGTTGTCATTGTAAAAGATATATGATGTAGTATAAAGGAACTTGCAGAATTTGGTGATAAAATTTGAAAATTATGAAATAATGAAAATAGGAAGAGAGAAACTTGGGGTTTGCAAAAAAATTTAATGTATTGATTTGGACGGAACACAATGTACATATAACTCCTGGGTATCACTCTAATGGAGGAACATCCGGATCATCCACGAAATTCTCACTGTTTGGACGTTCCTGTGCTTTCTGCCGAGGTTTGTGACCGAGCGGTGGAACAATATTGTCCAATTTCTCCTTCACAATGTTAGCTATATCAACTGTCTTGTGTACTGATTTGTCCACCTCCAGTTTTTCATGAGTGTTCCTTGAGAAAGTTATAGTTTTTATTAATTTATAATTGTTTTTCATTGCATACATGTGCTCTAATTAAAGCAAATACTTTTTACATAATTTCCTTATAAATGAGTTTATAGATGACTACAATTGAGTACAGTCTTTGATTTCAGCATTCATTCTCACCTGCTTCTGTTTTTCTGTTTGTTTTCTTTGTTCTCTTCACTATTCTCTGCTTTAGGTTTTGCTGGCTTTATGATAGGTTTTGCCTTCAAGATCAAATGTTTATATTTATATCCAGAAATTAACTTTTATTTGTATTTGAGAAATATAATATGTACATCTGTAAGCAATATTTGTTTCTCGTTTGACAATCTTATTAATACTAAGAAATGACAAAACTTTAGTTTTAATAATTGAAATAAAGTACTGCTTTATAATAAATATAAACTACAGAGATTGTTTTTATGAAAAACGAATGTTTCTCCAGCTCTCAAAGTGCTCCAACTTAAAATTCGTCCCCTTAAGGTAGTACTCTACATCGTCATAATGGCTGACTTCCTTTAAAAACATGGATGACAAAATCGATATCAGCAATATTTGACTTTTCCTTTTCCATTTAAATACCTAGCCGAGTAGCTCAGTAGGTTAGAATACCGACTGCTGAACTGTAGGTTGCAGGTTCGAGTCTAGCAGGGGTTTTAAATTTTTTTCAGATTACCTTCTACTAAAACTGTATTTTTTGACAAAATAAAGTAAATTTGAAAATTTTCAAATTCAAAATATTGTTGTACATATCCTACACTTTTCATCTACATCAAATTTCTCTGGTGTAGCATACCTCCTTAATGTACTGCATGGTATGGAGGAGAAAGCATGAGCAGGAACATAGATACTATGATCTCTGATAAGAAACAGGAGAAGTGTACACAAACTATTTTACACCCTCCACCCCTCAGATTCACTATAACTTTAAGGATAACAATTGGATCCTCCTGTCCCTACAATATGCACATCTACAAATGTCACTGAGGTATTGTACAAAGTTTCAAGTCTATCGGATAAACCATATAAGAGAAGTGTTCACAAGCTATTTTACATCATCCACCCCTCTTAGATCCACTAGAACTTTAAGGAAAATAATTGGATCCTCCTGTCCCAACAATATGCATATCTACAAATGGCAATGAAGCATTGTACCAGGTTTCAAATATATTGGATAGCCACATAGGAGAAGTTTTAACAAGCTATTTTACATCCTCCACCCCTCTAAGATCCACTAGAACTTTTACGAAAATAAATGGATCCTCCTGTCCCTACAATATGGACATCTACAAATGGCAATGAAGCATTGAAAAAAGTTTCAAGTCTATCATATAAGCCATATAGGAGGAGAAGTGTTCACAAGCTATTTTACATCCTCCACCCCTCTTAGATCCACTAGAACTTTTAGGATAATAATTGGATCCTCCCATCCCAACAGTATGCACATGCACATCTACAAATGGCAATGAAACATTGAAAAAAGTTTCAAGTCTATCCAATACTATGGAATCATTTTAATTCGTGGGGGGGCAATGTTCGTGGGTAAGCAAAATTTTGCTGGTTAATGGGGACGTACTCTACTTGGTTTAAATAAATGTTCGAAGACACATAAATTCGTATGTAAGAGTGACCCACGAAATCCATCGAACATCAATCTCCCACGAACAATGATGATTCTACAATAAGCTATATAGAAAAACCATTCACAAGGTTTTGTGACAGACAGATGGATGGATGGATAGATGGAGAGAAAATACAAAAACTTGTCTCCTCCTGGAAGAGGGGAGACATAATTACTTGTGGATATAATGGAAATCATTGCATGATAGACATGCATTAGAGAAAATACCAGCATAGCAGTTATTACCCTTGACAACATTTAATTGATTACATGTATTTATAAAAACTTTAAACTTCTTCAGTTTCATATAATTTACCAAATTTTTTTGTACCCAGTGAACAAAATTCTTACACAAGATATATTTCTAACATGCACAAATTTTAATTCATTAAAGATTTTGCAAAAACTTATGACGTTGCATGAGGGTGAAGCTACTATTTACCTTAAAGAGCACAAACCAAAAAATGACAATGATATACCATCTGCTTAAAACACTTCTGTAAAATCAGTAATTTTCATGAGGATTTAATTTTGGTTGCTTTTAAGGCATCCAGATTACTTGCTGACAAACAGACAGATAAACTGAAACCAGCAACACAACATCTGAGAAATGATAAAGATAGAGGGAATATTGTAAATATCACATCTTATTAGCGAGAACAAAATTTACATATAATTTTGCGAGCCTATCATTTGGAAAAGTTTGATTCTTGTGAATAAACTCTAAAATATAGAAGACTTGATCAATAAATAATAATTCATGAAGGTAATGTCTCATGAACAAATAGATCATGGCATCCTCACGAAAAAAAGGTCTCACATAATAAAAGTGATCCACAGCAGTTTTTACCTTTGGCATAGTAACCAATAGATGTCCAGTGATTTGGGATCTCTTGGCAGTACTGGAGTCTGCATTCACTTCCTCTGGCAGACATACCTGGAACATCTGATAATAGAAAAATGATTGATAACTAAGTTAGACATGTCTTTCTTTTCAGTTTGGAATGATTTACCTCTAAATTATCCTGCAAGTTCAGATTTTTTTTTCAATCTTGCATAACAATCCAGATATTAGAACAGTTTTGCTTATTAATTTTAATTCTTGTCAAATTTTTTCTATAAAAACAATTGAATTTGCAAATTTTACAGATTTCATAGAATTATGGACCATCTTAAACCTTATAGACTACAGCACCTTTCTAGTTCGATACACAAGCAGATGTAAAGTTCAGAGTCATTCATGTACTGCACTCATCTATCTTCATTTCAATTAATTAGCACTAGATATATGTCCACAGGACCGTGACCAGGTTGTTCAGAAATTAGCTAATTGCAAAATGTGTGCTATGTGAGGCCATATCCCTACAGAAAATCAAGGAAAAAAACCTTTATGCATTGCTGTTATGTCTTGTCAAGATCTTCCTCAACAGGTTAGTCAGAAATGAGCAAAACAATATATCTAAATGTGAGGTCAAGGTCATACATTGCACTCGTTGTCAAGGTTTAAAATATCTAGGAATAGTTGTCACATTCTTAAAAAGGTATCCTCAATCCATGTAGTTTAATTAGTAATTATCTGGGCATACTTGTCATGTTCTCACTGAAATGTGTGTGTATGAAGTTTGACGAGGCCATTTTCTGCATGTATTTAATTGAGAAATAATTTTAAAGCAAAATAGGACATCCAGACAGATATGATAGAAGATATTACCTTCCCTTTCAGGGTCACTCTGACATAATTTGTCTGTACATCACAATCTATCAAGGACGTGTCCATATGTCTGAAAGAGGAACAAATATAATTAAATCATGTGGAGTAAGTTCATAATTACTTCAGCTGATCAGTTTGTAATTTAATAGGTCACCATGCACAATGTAAACAGACTCTCTGTCTTTACAAATTTTAAGCAAAGTCAGTGAATTTATCTGCTTTGAGCTATTTAAAAAGAAAAGCAGTTTAAGATGAACTTTCTAAAGACTTCAGGTGCTAAATTACCTAATTACATATATCATCCAGATCGTTTGTTGGATTGATGACATTAAACTTTGACCTATTGATCTAGGGGTCACTTTTTGTAATAGTATAGAGACTAAAGTAAAAGGAATTGCTAAGCTTGAGCACAGAGCACCATAAATGACCTAGTGACCTTGGACCTTAAAATCAAGAAGAACAATTATCATGGCTTCTACTAATTAAAAGCTTCTACTAATTAAAAAACTATATTTTGCATTAGTCAACATAAGAAAAATCACTATAGAATCAGTAAACCTATCCAGCATTGTTCAATCTTTTATACCTTTCTGATGAATTAATAAGGGGAATATTCATATGTACAAAGCAATTTATATACCATTGACAGATAGAAAAGTTTTCCTTTATACTAATGTCAGTGACGTATATTAGTATGTGTGTTACACTCTACGAATCAGTTAGCTGGACTTAAAGTTCTAACTGGTTCTGACTGGTAACCTTGTTTATCTACATGCCAGGAAAACCAGAACTGGTAACCTTAAACCAGGCTGGATGATGGACATGATGTGCATGTGTAATATAACCAGAACCGGTCATCTTTCACCGGACTGGTCACCTCTAACTGGACTGGATAATGATACATCCACAGATATATCACTGAAAATTGACAATCGTTAATCAATGACATGAATGCTGATGCAACTCGACTCTGCAGAGTAACGAAATTCATAATAAAACTAAACTCAGTAGAATAACAAAATTGAAAACAGAAATCAACTCAGCAGAGTAACAAACTGAAAATAAAACTCAAATTGATAGAATAACAAACTGAAAAAAAAACCTCAAATCGATAGAATAACAAACTGAAAAAAAACTCAAATTGATAGAATAACAAACTGAAAATAAAACTCAAATTGATATAATAACAAACTGAAAATAAAACTCAAATGGATAGAATAACAAACTGAAAATAAAACTAAACTCAGCAAAGTAACAAACCTCAAGATAAAACTCAAATCGACAGAATAACAAACTCAAAATAAAACTCAAATCGACAGAATAACAAACTGAAAATAAAACTAAACTCAGCAGAGTAACTTGTCTCAAAATAAAACTCAAATGTACAGAATAACCAACTTATAATAAAACTTAAATCGATAGAATAACAAACTCAAAATAAAACTCCAATCAGCAGAATACCAACTCAAAATAAAACTCAAATCGGCAGAGTAACAAACCTAAAAATAAAACTTATATTGATTTAATGTGCCTTTATTTGCAAAACACAATAAAAATGTAGAGAAAAACTGTATTTGGTTTGTTTTCTTCACATTGCATACCTCAATAACTTTACTTTTTGAAGCTTTCTTTGTATCCCTAGGTCTAAGTAACTAGTGCTCAATGTTACCAAGGTTACTCATTCTACATCCAGCAGGTTGCTGATTTTGAAGTACACGTATTTGATTTTAATTATTTTGTGGACTTACTTAAAACACACTACATCCAGTAGAAAGCTGTTCTCATTCTCGTCTTCTGTCAGCGTGAAATCAATTCTGGCAATAAAAATCATACAGATTTACTTCAAAGTATCGACATCCCCAGAGCAGCAATATATATCTGTACTGGTAATGCCAACAGCTGGGGTCATGATTAAATTTCAGCAAATACATTAAATTCCTAATTATAAGCAAGTAATTGAAATTCACATCAAATCATAAGCCACTCTTGCGAAAGGAAAAATTCTCCACATTCCATTTACTAGCTGCAGATCTGTATCTCTCTGGGGAAAATATTGGGAACCAGAGAGCTACAGACCTGCAGCTATCCAAGTACAGTGCAATTTTTGGTCCTCATTCACTGATACTAAATGATGATTTTGCCAAATGGAGTACTCATGTAATAAAAGGAATCTACAGCCCCTCCCCCTCCATCCTTGTGTATACTTACTTGGCCTCATTTACATTCAGTGGTCTACCATCCTCAGTAAAGAGACGTCTTGGTTGTTTAGGTGGAGCTTTACTATAAAAGAAAGTGTATACTTTGTGCAATGAGCACGCACATGTGTAATATTGGGCTCTGTGAACGATTATAACTATCATTTTGACAAGATAGGTATTTTAGATATAGAGTTGCCTAAATTTGACATATTTCTAAAGAATATTCATATCTTAATAAGGGTAGACCCTAAATAATATCTTTTCAGGAATTACCACACAATTATGTGCCCCCTACAGTAATTATAATTATAAAAACTATATTCTGAACTGCATACTTTTTTTGGTCCTCCTTCTCCTTGAGTTTCTTCATGTGTTCATGAACTGCCACTCGTGACTCGGGCGTAAAAGGAACCTCTTCGTCCCAAAATCTGCAATTTACACTGACCATATACTCACAAGTTGGTGTGAACACATTCTCTCAAATGTCAAGGGCATCCAGTAAAATTTCAAAGGGGGTTTGTGATGTTAGATGCAGTTACCCATCCAAATAGGGGAGTTGCATCCCCTAAATTGTCACAACATTTTCCATCCAAAGATGCAACTGCTGTAACCCCCATAATGCATAATAAACTTAGCATTTATGGAAAAATTATTTTTAAAATGCCATGAAAATACACAAATTTATGTTTGTTTCATTCACTGGAGTTACATGTTGAGATACCTGCCCAAAATAACATACCATGGCCCAATAAGAATTTACTATAAAATATGCTATCATGTTTATGGTCCTGGAGTCCAGAGTCTGAACTTAAAGCTTTAGAATGTCAGCACAAACTACAAATACTACTATATTACAACTAGTAAACCCACTTTTTTTCTTTTTCTGCCAACAATTCTTCATCTTCCTCCTCCTCATGTTCATCATGTGACTCAGTGTTAGTGCTGCCCCCTACATCCTGTGTAGTTTTCTGATCACCACTGGAACCAGAAGAAAGGGTAACAGTAAAATCGCTCATTTTTGATAATTTGCTCATATTGTGTCAAAACCCTGTGATATAATGTATTTACAGTAAAACACGCTTATAGCGAAGTGCTGGGGATAAACAATTTTGATTCGTTATAAACGTAATTTGTTATATCCAATAAGTTCAGGATATGTTTTAAAACTACAGAGAATGAAAATCACTTTGCTGTAAGTGTGAATTTATTACAAGCGTGTTCAGTGTAACTGTGTTTCACTGTATAATATACCCATCCAGAAGATGTACACACCCATTAATGTCGGTGTACCAGTTGGTGCCTTTCTTTGGTTTCTGCTTCTCCTCCTCATGTCTCCTGATCTCTTCTTTCTCCTTTTCCTGCAAGGGAAATTTATGGGTCAACAACTTCAGCTTCTTAAATTTTTCATTTGTGTTTACTTCTTATTTTCAAATCGCCCATGGGAAACATGTTCTTTGTGAGTGACTTAACATTAGATGCATAAACCTGATTTATTATGACTAATAGTCTTGAGAAAGTGATGCTTGCATGCAAATAAATTTGCAGAATGTACAATGTATATGCTGTAGATGTATTTAACTCCATGGAGTCATAATTTCGAGGATAATCATTTTTGGTTTGGTCAATGGGTATGAAATTTTACTGACTTGCATATGGCTTACACAAAATTAACTTACATATTTTAAATCTGCTGGTATGAAATTAGCGGAAAATAAGTACTGCATATCAAAAAGTATATTTACAGTACGTAAAATGTTCCTTCAACAATAATGACAACAGAAGACTTCTAAAACATCATACATAACACTTCAAGCAGGATGCCTATCCCATTGGTAAATGGACTTTCAGTAATCACAGCACTAACTCGCTCGATAGAACCGACTCATGCAACTTACTTGCAGCACTAACTCGACAGAACCGACTCGTGCGACTTACTCGTAGCACTAACTCGACAGAACCGGCTCATGTGACTAACTCGACAGAACCAACTCGTGAGACTTACTCTCAGCACTAACTCGACAGAACAGACTCGTGTGACTTACTCGTTTTTTCTTGTGTCTATTTTGTTGCTCTATGATATATCCTTTTAACACTCCTACATCCTGTAATGATAAAAATAGCATAGGCTTACGGCTGTCTCTTAAAACAAATCATAAACAGGCATCATTAACACTCCTGCTGTTATAATAGAGGGAAATAATTTTCTTAAGAAGCTGGTTATTTTGGCAGGGTGCAAAATTTGACCTATATTGGTGATAAATTCCAAATTACCAATATAAAGTAATAATCACCATATTAAACACCTTTACGGGCAAGATCAAAAGATCGATGTCGGATAAAAATCTAAATTCAAATTGTTAGGGGAAGGGGGGATAAAATCTCCCAAAAGTTTCTGTCATCCGACATGTACATCGATTACACTTTAGTGAAAAAAGACAAATGACCATTTAATAGTTTTAATGTACACTTTCATTTGTGAATAAACATAAAAAAGGTTTAAAGAGTGTTATTTATATTAATCGTATGTTTTTACTTGTTAATCGAATAGTTTCAACATTCATCATATTCAGATTTAAAGGGGGTTGGGGGGAAGGGGGGGGGGGTGTCTCAGTGAAAACTATGTGAATTTAGTTTTTTGTCAGACATTGAACTTTTGATCTCGCCCCTTATATTCATATGGTAGATATTGTAGTATATCAAGGAAAGAGGAGAAAATCTTTGACTGGACCGGGAATCGAACCCGGGACCCCTGCATTACTAGTCAGGTGCTCTAACCACTGAGCTATCCAGACCGATATCCACGGTCTGTATAGCCCTAATTACTACATTATCAATTAAAATCGCTAGATCTACAACCAGTAAAATCATTGACATACCTCTATCTCTTAAATTCAACAAATTATACACACCCTCCAATCAATAATAAATCCCTGCTATACAGTTATAATAAATCACTGAGCAAACAATCTCATAGTGTGCTATATTTGTTTGAAGACATAAACCCCATTGACAAAACCAACATTAGTTTGTCAATGTTGACCACACAAAATACATATACAATGAAATATGTCTTCCAGAATAAATCCGCACATACCTGTGTTGCTTTTATTCTCTCAGATTTCTCTATTGCTTTCCCATCCAGATACTGCAAGATAAAGATAGAATGTGACAAGTCCTCAGCTCAGATTACGAGGCAAATTAATAGACAGATACCTACCTGCTTCTGTTATCTATCATTCTTTATAGTTGTTTTGTATAGTAGTCCTAATTCTAGTCAAAGTCTAATTAAGTTTCTGGTGTGATTATTTTTTGTTTACATAATTCTTATTTTAGAGAAGAGACATCAGATTGTTGCAGTAATAGCAAATCATAGTTATATAATGAAAGTCTGTCAAATAACATTTGAAATTCCTTTTAATTTTGGTCTATTGGTACATCAAAAATGAGTTTTGAAAATTTTTTAAAATCTAAACAATACAATAATCAATATCTTGAATTAAGAAAACTATTTCATTGTTTAACAATATTTTCACAGTTTTCTTTCTGTACCTCAAGCTGGGGTAATATGGCTACAACATACTCTCTGTAACCTTCATATTCCGTACAAGGATTTCCTGTTAAATACCTAAAACACAAAAGCTCAAGGCATTTATCAAGTGGTATAGAGAGGGGACCAATTCTCAATTGCTCAAAATCCATTCATCAAATATTCTATTGAAACTATGTCATTTTGAAAAAGTATAACATATTTTTTCAATCATTGACAAATTTCATATTTGTACTCACAATTCTCTGAAATGAACCAGATCCTTAAGATTTTCTAAACTTGTAAGTTCACCAACAAAATTCACAGTTAAGTCTAACTTCTTGAGCATTTCACAGTCTGCAAAAGTAAAAAAAAAAAAAAATCTTTCACACATAAGTTGACCAATGTCAAGATGAGATAGAAATTCAGTGTATGCATCTATAATATAGCTTTAATATATACTGTAACAGTAGTATGTATCATTACTTTATAAAACAAAGTGAAGAAACTTTTTCCACTCAAGTACTTTAACATTAGATATGAAAGAAAAGACTTACTTTCCAAATTTTCAATTCTTTCAACATTATTCAAAGCTAGATTCAAGTATTCTAGTTTCTTGAGACGACCCACATTCTCTGTGACAAAAGAGTTGGAAAAATAAATATTGCATACAGGAAAATTTCCCCCCATTTTATTTCCACCAAATATCTAAAATAAGAAAATTCAAAACTGGGTAAATTTAGATTTACTCATTAAAAGCAGTGATCAATATTTTTGAGGGAAAATTTTAAAATGGGACAAAATCTGGCTGAAATTTTTAAAGTTAACACTGGGTGGAAATTTCCAGGTTTAATGTAATCTGCAATGTATGTATGAATATGTGTGTGTGTGTGTGTGTATAAATATATATATATATATATATATATATATATATATATATATAGAGAGAGAGAGAGAGAGAGAGAGAGAGAGAGAGAGAGAGAGAGAGAGAGAGATCTCAGTGATCCTTATTCTTTTTTAGATTTAAAACGGCTGCCTACTGAGGTCAGAGTGGTTATCATAGTTATCTAGTACAATACAGATAAGAGAAGTTTTATTCCAATTTTGGGCCCAGAGGGCATAACAGCAAGACAGCTTATATAAAGAAGGAAATTTCAAAAAAGAAAGTTTACAACATTAACTACAGGTTACATGGACTGCAAACTACATGTGGATCAATGTAGCATGTTGGGGAAACGATTACATGCATATATGAATTGCAATTCAGGCGTATACACAAGTAAATGGACAATATCAGTATTATACCAACATATGAATAATAAACTATAATGATTTTTGCAGTTTTAAATCATCAGTTCTTTTTCTGAAAGTTTTAACTAAATATTCACTCAATTTGACAATTACTGGTTTAATTAATGTCTTCATTAATCATCAACTAAGTAAATTTGTCCTTATTTGTTAAATAGATAAAATTTTTGTTGAGCTTGTATATACCATTAAAAACATATTTCTCTCTTCAACATAGAATGGACAATCAGTGAGAAAATGAAATTAATCTTCTACACAATTAAGGTTACATAATTAACATATTCTTTTGTTTCTTTCTAAAGAAATCTTCTGGCCAGAATTGGTTTTTATAAATTCATATCTTCCTCTTAAAATTTGAAGGTCATGTGCACTAATTCGAAATCTACATATAGTTTTTCTTAATTCTAGGGATTCTAAAAATATATAACTTTCCATATTATAGTTTTTTTCATACGAAAAATATGTTGTGAGTACATGTTTAGACTATTGTTGTAACAGTTGGTTTATACTACAAAAGATGAACTCAGTGACAAGTTGATTCTGGAAAAATAAAGCATTATACATACTTTCTTCAATGACAATGCATACATTTGATGTGCATTTTATATATTTTCTTCTAGAAACTAATTTACCTATTTTAGGAATCAAGTTGCTTTGCAAATATAAGATTTTCAAGTCTCTGCACCATTTGTCCAAGTTTTCAATCCTGTCAAATTAAGAAATACTAAATACATGCAAAGTTAATACACAATGATATAATTCAATTGTTTTATCATAAAGGAATAAGAAACCAAACCAGTTACATGTACTACAAACTCATAAACATAAATCCCTGTAAGAACTTTATGCTTTGTAAGGCTACATGAAAAACAACAGGTTATATACAAGTTTATTTGTGATGAGAAATATTGACAGTTAACTAAAAAGCTTACTTCTCTATGTCTTGTTGGTGAAGTGACACTTCTTCCAATGTTGAAATTTCTAAATTATTATGTTCCGCTCTTTTACGCACAAGATCCTCGGTGACTTTGTTAAAAGAAAGGGAAAAAAAGAGTAAAATGATAAAATTTCACAAATTTGAAAATCCTCTGGTTATTAAACCTATCTGTGATACAGGATGTTGTTATGAACCGGCCGGCCTGCATTGTCACCAAATGTCATGATTCAGATATATATTCAAATATTGACAAAGGTTTTACCATGACCACAGGATAATTCCAAATTTCCCACAAACCTCAAATTTTGTGTAAAAGAGAGCTATTTTATGAGATCACTGGTAAATTTCACTGTTATTTTAAAACTATAGGCCTAAACTACATATACAATATTTTATACTGGACTATAAAGATGGTGATATGGGGTATCAGGAGAACTCGTACCCAGGAGAACTTGTACCCAGAAATTCTCCTGGAGAAGTCGTACCCAGGTACGAGTTCTCCAAGAGAAGTCATACCCATCAATATCTGGGTACGAGTTCTGAAGAAAAACTTTGTCATTTTAACAAATAGAAATGTGGGTACGAGTTTTCCTAGAGAAAAACTTGTCAATTGTATTATAAAAATCTGGGTACAAGTTCTCCCAGAGAAAAACTTTGTCATTTCCGTCATAAAAATCTGGGCCGTACGAGTTCTCCTGGACAAAAAAAAATTGTTATGAAAATCTAGGTACGAGTACTCCCGGAGAAAAAAAAACTTAATCATTTTATTAAATGGATTCTCCTGGAGAAAAATTATGTCTTTTTTGTCATATAAATTTTGGTAAGAGTTCTCCTGGAGAAAAAGTTTGTCATTATATAGTAATCAAAATTTTGATACGAGTTTATCTCATTAAGAATTGTACCAATTTAGGTATTGGAATCTGGGTATAATTTCTCCTTGAAAAAATTGAGGATTTCATACATTATACATAATTTAATATGAAAATCCCTTGCAACTGAATAAAAAAAGTAAATACAATGAACATACTGGTTTGTTGTTTTGTTTTTTCATTTGAATTGCTGTTTGGCTTGAGACGATAATTAGTATAATTATTGCAATTAAACACCAATTTTAAACCTGCGATATTGTATTTTTATAGCGTACCTCTATTCTCTGGCACATGGAGGAGAACTCGTACCCAGATTTATATGACAAAATGATGAAGTTTTTCACCAGGAGAACTTGTACCCATATTTTTGACAGAAATTACAAAGTTTTTCTCCAGGAGAACTCGTTCCCAGATTTTTATAACAGAAATGACGAAGTTTTTTTCTGCAGGAGAACTCGTACCCAGCTAGATTTATCCAATAAACTCGTACCCAGATTTTTATAATACAATTGACAAGTTTTTTCTTTAGGAGAACTCGTACCCACATTTCTATTTGATAAAATGACAATGTTTTTCTTCAGGAGAACTCATACCCAGAATCTGGGCCAGATATTGATGGGTACAACTTCTCTTGGAGAACTCGTACCCGGGTAAGACTTCTCCAGGAGAACTCGTACCCAAATTTCTGGGTACGAGTTTTTCCTGGGTACAGGTTCTCCTGAGTATCAGTTCTCCAGAAGTCTGATATGCCACATATAAATCTCTTGAGATATATTAGGCCTATAGGTCACTGCAAAAATGTTACATTTCTTTTCAGAAACTTCATATTTTCCTTTCGGATACATGTATTTTCCTCTGACAAACCTCAACAAATAAAACAACCTACTTCGAACCATTATCTTTCCTTGTTCTTGTTCTTGATAAACGGCAGGAATTTTCATGCACCAACGTAAACAAAACAGATTCTTCGTCGAATAAAGCTTTGTCAATAATATAAGATTTTGTTCTTTTTTGAAGCGTTCGCGAGATTTAATATTTTTGTTAAATCGTTCTAAAACTGTTCGAGTGAAACGCGAAGAGGAACAACAACATACCATTCTGTGTTATTGTGTGTATATAGATCACTATGTCAATTTATGAAATATTTCTAACAATTTCTGAAAGTTTGTAATGAAGTGCAATTGTTTATACAATAGTCTTTAATCATGGAGCACTCTTTATCTAAAATCGAAATATTTTTGGAAAGACCTATCTTACAGTTAGAGGTCAAGGACGAAATCGTCGAAAAACATGGGAATCGAAAAAGCATTGAAGTTCGTTAGAAATTTACCGAGAGTGTCTCTTGGTAACATTAAAAATTCACCTATGGACCAGAAGAAGAAGGTAATATGTGTAGACACAACCCAATATGATACCTGTAACTCTCTTTCCATGTAGATATGTCTCGTGTTTGTCTTATACAATACTACAATGTATTTGTCCGATGCAAGTTGTTTCGGCCTTTTTACAGTTCGGCCCTAGGTTTGTTCGGCCTCAAGTTTTTTCGGCCTTTTGTCGTTTCGGCCTTAGATACCAAGTCGTTTCGGCCCAAGTTTCGTAAGCTACAAAATACCGACAATGTGATGTTGTTTTTGTTAATATAGATGTGTATTGAATTTATGAGACTTTAATGAAGAGGAAATTTTGTATGATGAGGAAATAATTGGAGGTAGGCCTAGTGTTAGAAAAGATTATGAAATATATGCAAAATTGTTCGAACTTTCTTTTCCATTATGTTTGACAAATTGTGATACCATGATCATTGAGAATAGTTTTTGAAATCATCAAGGCAAACTTTTAACCCCGAAATATAATGATTTCTTAACAAATTTGTGCCGTAAAATTTCAATTTAGCATTTGTGAAGACACTACAAACAATTGTGCATTTTTTGTTAGTATATCTATAAAAAATTAGCTACAAGTAATACTACACTAACTTTATTCAAAAAGGTATTTTTTCAATGAAATATATTTAGTGAAAAAATAAACAATTATGACTCATGACCAGGTATTGTATGCTGTAAACTGATATGTTGTTATTTGCGTAGTTAGTGTATGTTAGGTTCAGTTAGTAATTTACGGGTGAATACAATGATGTTGATAATAAAATCTACAGTAGAGACCACGAGTATTCCCCAACACACGGTGTAAAATGTCCGTGAACACGGTGTATGTGTATTTCGAATACACAAGAAGACTGCCTTGTCTAAAAAGTTAGTCCCTGATACCCACCGTGAGATCAGTATCTTGTTTAGAAAAAATGTACTAAACGATTAAAAAAGCAATGATTTCTTTCTTTCCCGGAGAAATAAATGGCAAAATCTTTTAATTTCTTGAATTACTTAATTATTACTTGAATTACTTTATTGGGAGAACTTAATTTTTTCCAAAAACTCTTAAACTTTATGTAATTTTATTCATTTTACCTTATAAAAAATTATAGAAAATAGTACAAAATTTTTGATGAAGTGATAGCGGTTTAAAATCAGTGAAACTGCAGGGTATGGTCATTTTTTAAGTTAACATTTTTCATCGACTTGATGCATTCAGCTACAAAGCTTTATCCCATCTTTCACCTTGATGAACAGAATTATTTATTTTTTTCTATCAGAAATTCATATTATGAATTATTTTTTACTATAAATGTAACGTGTTCAACTTTGTATACAAATAAAGAAGTCGATCAACAGAGACGCGAGTGATTGATTCCATACTGAAGTGTTGTAAAATCTTATTTAAAAGTGTAGATGAATATTAATGAGTCAACTATCATGGAAAATTGTTTAACCATATTAAACTAAACACTTGATTGTAATACACGAGGTCCGCGTGCTTCAATGCTTGAAATTCGGTCACGGCCTCCCGGGAAGCTGATTCACACTTTTACGCATGGAAATATGTTGCAAAATTGCTGTACATGTATAGTGTATGTCCAATTCTTCGGTTTTGTAAATTAGCTGTGCGTAGGATACCCAACAACATTAGCTGTAGAATTTTGTAATACTATTTCTAAGGGTTTAAAATATTTAATGATAACCGATGTGATCTCTCTCTCTCTCTCTCTCTCGCGCGCGCGCGCCGACCAAACCTATTAAGTGAGGACGTCCTCACAATGTGTAGAAGATAATACACACATATACTATTCCAAAGGCAAAAAAGTACTATGTTAGGTATAGCTATAGGGATACCTGTAAAAGTTTATCTAATACTATCTCTCTCTCTCGCGCGC
>NC_079167.1:65096159-65106159 GCF_947568905.1 Ostrea edulis
CGTGGCATCGTTTTTGAAAGGGGAGAGCTGGGGCCAGCCAGAAAGGATTGGTGGTGGTGGTGGTGGGGGGGGGGGGGGGGGGGGGGGGGGGGCAGCCGAACCAAAGAGTTTTAACATGTAAAAAAGAAGAAAGGGATATTTTTTAAAAAGTGGTGAAGGGATCAGCCCCCCCCCCCCCTCCTCTGTTGCTACGTCCCTGACAAGTGTCCGATGTCAGCCCTCCCTACAAGCCTATAGATATCTGTATATATATGTATATCTACATAGCTCTCTATAAGGACACGATGAAAATGTTCCTTAAATTCAGCATACATACAGACAGACAGACATACACACAGCGAGTAGGAATGAATGAACACACGGGTGAGAAAAAGGAACGAAGCGTAATCAACCGTGGGCTTCCGACGATGCCGAAATATATACATGTAGATGTAGGTGGGTACCTGTAAAGTGCGAAACGAAACGAAATCTACCGAAACGAAAACCCACCAAAATGAAACGAAACAGATTGTATAACCGAACTCTTTGATTAGAAATGGTATCTTAGGCCCCTGTGAAAATTACCACATATAAATAAAATTCGCTTCTCCTTTGATGTAGGCTTTCAGCTTGACTGATACACAGTTTTAAAAGCTGGAAAGGGGGGAGGTGGTGAGTAAGCAAAATGTACATATCCGAAGTTGATTAAGAAACATTTGCACTTAGTTTCAGATCAATAAATTTCAGAACGGAGAGTTACAGTCTCAGAGGTCTGGCGAAACACACTAAACAAGGGGTGGGGTCGCTGGCGTTGGATCCGCCTTTGGGTATAGATACATTTTTTTAAGAAACTGGTGTCTGAGAAATTTGAAAGCATGAAGAGCTCTTAACCTTTTATTTTATCTCTAACTGCTGAGGTGCAAGTACTTTCAATAATGGAAAAAGTTAGATAGTATACCATATTATATGAATGCAATTCGGTAAAATATATATACATGTGTTATTAAAAATTATTATTGATATGTAGTGAGTCTAAATATAACTCTATACATTTGTTTTGTTGCTAGGACGGGGAATTGAAAACGGGACGGAAAACAGAAGTTTTTATGCAATAATATCAGGAGGAGGTCAGCATTTTGTAAACTCAAAAGGCTTATGAACAAGGGAAGCAGAAATTACAAAGAGAACGGGTAGACATACTCAGAATCCACCGTTTAATATACTACATACAAATACACAATATCCACATGTATACATAGATTTGTCTTTAGAGCAAAAAATACTGAAACGTGTATTTATGCCGAACTGTAACCCTCTGTTCTGAAATTTATGGATCCGAAACTAATTGCACAGGGTATTCAATCAACTTCCGATATGAACTTTGTGCTTACTCACCCTCTTCCAACTTTTAAAACTTTGTTCTGTCAAGCCGAAAGTTTACCACAATGGGGAGGCGAATTTTATTTATAAGTGGTAACTTTAACAGGGGCTTAAGGAGGTATGCTACACCAGAGAAATTTGATGTAGATGAAAAGTGGAGGATATGTACAACAATATTTTGAAGTTGAAAATTTTCAAATTTACTTTATTTTGTCAAAAAATACAGTTTTAGTAGAAGGTAATCTGAAAAAAGTTTAAAACCCCTGCTGGACTCGAACCTGCAACCTACAGTTCAGCAGTCGGTATTCTAACCTACTGAGCTACTCGGCTAGGTATTTAAATGGAAAAGGAAAAGTCAAATATTGCTGATATCGATTTTTTCATCCATGTTTTTAAAGGAAGTCAGCCATTATGACGATGTAGAGTACTACCTTAAGATACCATTTTTAATTATTATAATTAATAGAGTTCAGTTATACACCACTTTTAATTATTATAATTAATAGAGTTCGGTTATACAACCTGTTTCGTCTCGTTTCGGTGGGTTACATTTCGGTAGATTTCGTTTCGCACTTTACAGGTACCCGATGTAGGTCGAACCCGTTCAAAGTTTTCCCACTGTGCGATGTTTTGCTCTTGTGACGTAAAAAATCGCTCTGGCACACTGCACTTAATCCTGTTTTCTGCTGCCTATTACATAGCGATCTCTTATATGTGGCCACAAATTATCGGAGTTTCGGACTACCGTACCGTCGGACTACCGGACCGTCGGAATACTGGGCGGTCACCAAGAATATACGTGAAATATGAAAGTTATGGCAAAGTTTTAAGTTTTTCAAAAGTAAGTGAAACCCCAAGATCGAGTTCATGAGGTCAAAAATTTTGCTACCAAAAGAAAGGTCATATAACAAGAAATACCCATGTGAAAAATTGACAGCCCTTGCACTAACCATTCAAAAGTTAGAACCAATTTTTTCAGAAGTAGGTCAAATCCAAAGATCCTGGTCACAAGGTCAAAAATTTTGGTACCAAAAGAAAGGTCATATAACAAGGAATACCCATGTGAAATTTTAAAGCCCTATCACCATCTATTCAAAAGTTATGACCAAGGTTCCAATTTATTGTAGACAAACAGACAGACCAAAAACTATACGCCCTCATCTTTTCTAGCTAAGGGTTTTGGGTCTATTCCATTCCCATTATTGGGAGCAGAGTGGACCCAAAACACTTCGCTTGCAAAGATGATATGCCCCAAAATCTCTGATTACGGGTATAAAAACTAACTATTCAAAGACGTGTATGGTGCGTTAGCAATACCATATATATGTATAATGTACTAACTAAAAAGTCTTCTTTGGAGGGGTTCATCAAATTCAGGCTTGTCAAACTGAATCTCGTCCGTACTTTCACCATCTGAAAACAGACAAGACTGTAGATGTTTGACCAGATTAAATGTATTTGAATCAGAACATGTAATACATAAATAGCCCTATGATTACAAAGCATTACAAAACAGCTTTTCTTTATCAATTTAAAATAAAAAGGATTGTAACACAATTTAACACTATACAAGTATAAGATAAAACTTTGTTGCAAAGACTATCTTTTATGAATATAAAGGAATTCTGAATCAAATTCTATGCTGAATCAGCTTTTTAATAGAAGGTATATCAAACCGTGATTTGTGAATTTTTTTTATTTCATCTTCAATATAAAAAAATAACCCATTTAAATCTTTTTTTTTTGGATACCCTAAAAAATTTCCTGCATTCCCATGCCGCGTTCGTGTTTAATGCTAATAACATATACCGGTACACCTACAAGTATGAGTTACGATATATAATAATAGAAGTAACATAAAAAGAAGGGTGCTTATTGGTAAATACACAAATGCAGACATTTTATGTCTCCTATGACACAGTGAAAAAGGTGGAATATTTCAAACACTGCATTAATGTAGAATCCTTATGTCACACAAAAACTAAATGTGGCAAAATTTACTGTTCCAAGTCAGTTTACAAGAACATAAATCACACTAGCCCACAGCACCTATATCTATGTAAATAACAATAAAATTAGAATCAGATATTTCAATACAAGCAAGAAATTCGATTTTGTGACATTTGAATTATCAACTCACATAGATATACCAAGGAGGGAATTATCAAAATATGTGAATATAAAAGACTTTCCATAAGCAGTAAGTCAAGGGCAAATGTTTCACTGTATATCATGATAGTGATTTCCTGAAAATTTAAACATCTATAAACTGTTTAGAAATTTTTTTTGTATAGACCCTGGACATATGACCTCGAAAATCAATCATATTCTTCCTCCGTGAATTGTGCGTGTCATCTCAAGTTGATATCTGATTCCTGAGAGGAGACCAGTAATGAATTTGGCCAAGTTTTCTGTACTGGGCCTGACCTAATAATATGTACAACCTTGATCTTTTTCTTCATCTGTGTATTGTAACTATCAATGACACAAATTTTCAAGTGATCTTATTCCCTGCTCTCTAACTTCAAACTCAGCATGTCCTGGAAATCTAGTTAGACCGAGTTAATTTTCAAAGAGATTTAAACCCCTAACCATTTTCACTAGACATGATGGCAAGATTATATCAACAAAGAGTTCATTGAGTATATGGGTTTTGGTAATGGTATTGTATCTGCAAAATCCTCAAACATTTACACTGTAAAGTCAATTGAATTGACTATATGCATTTGCTCGCTTATTAACTCATTTACCATTGTTGTCCTTGAACTGCCTGTTGAGTTCCATCATTTTCGCTCTCATGCTCGGGGGTGTGTCAGGAATGGTCAATCTTATTGGTGTGTGAATATCACTTGTTCTGGTCTATGTCAAAAAATACAATGCATGTCAAAGTGAATGCATTCAAATTTCAAACAAAAGCTCATGCTATTCATTTCATCTTTTCTTCAGCTGAACAAAATTAGAGTAAACTCTGTAATACTTTACAACAAATAACTCATCTCTACAGACTGATAATAGGGGTAGATAAATGATACTTATAGGAGATCTTACTGGTAGAGGGGATCCTCTTGGTTGGGTGTCCTCCACAAGAATGGCTCCCAGGTGTGGAGAGTTACAAGGAGTACTTTCTGTCGACTTTAAGCAATCTGTCTTTTGCTTCTTTTTCTTTTTTGCAAACCTCTCAGCACTTGATGCCAGATCATCCGCAAAGTCCCGAGGCTGCATTGATTTGGCTTTCTACAACATGACATAAAACACTTCATATCATGGTTACTGCCAAATAATCAAAAGGATTGACTGATTGGTAACAATGCTCTGAAAATATTTACACGGATACCTTAGAATAGAAGATGAGGGTTTATGTAATTGTTAATCTATCTGTTAAAAATATTACAAAATGTTTATGTAACTATAGAGAAAGGTGTTTTATGTACACAAAACAAATTTCTGGACTTTGAAGAATAGGGTGGCTTTGTTTTACATGCTATTGCAGTGATTTTTCTACATTTTTTACCAGGGTCCTGTGGCTTTCGAATTGGGAAAAATTGTCGACATTTAGTCAAATTGGGAAAAATCAATTTTATCGTAAATAAGTTTTAAAATCATATCGAACATTAAATTATCTGTATTTTACACATCTAATTCTCTTTAGCCTTCTAAAATTTTCAACTATTCTATCCAAATCATCATTCCCATAACTCTTTGTTAAGTCTTAGGTATATAATTCACATCAAATGCTTATTTTTTTTTCAAATACATTTTCCTTTCATAATTTTATCATTGGGAAAAATGCAAGCTAAATTGGGGAAAAATTGACAATTTTTAGGAGGGGAAAGGGCCGAAATTCAGACCCAAAATGGGCCTTAAAAAATCACTGTATTGTTACATGAATTGTTATAATCAAGTTTTCTGCTGTTTGTCATTTGACTGTATCCCAAAATATTCATGTAAGTCTCCAAAATTTCAAACGCATGATTTTACATTCTCACAATTTGAACAAAAACAGCCAGGTCGCATTTAAAAATCTAAAGTAAGAATCTTCAGTATCAAAGAAATACCAACGACATTAGCAATTATTTACTATTGGTATTTCAGGTTGGTCACTAGTTCTCAAGCTGACTAAAGTCATGTAAGAGACTTTCAATACACCAAGCTTTGCAAAACTTTTAAAACCATACATGACTGGAGCTTATGAATGGTTGTCTGGTTGATGCAACTTGATTATGAAGGACAACAAAGTATAGCAATAACAATTACATCTACAGAAATTGCAATTCCTTCAATGCAATACATGTACTAGTGTTAAATCTAGGATCTAGAGAGGGCACACATATCATATGTTCAAAGAAAAGAATCCTCGGTAGAAGATATAAAACCAACATTCCATGACTTTAATCATTCACTCATGCCACTGGGAAGCAAGTTTGTTTGAAATCGCATTTTTTGCGAAAATAAAAAAAATCGGGGCGGGTGGGGATGATAATCTATCAATTAATTTTAATTGGCCTTTACATATATTTTTTAAAACTCTATAGAGAAAAAAGGACATGGTGCAATTAAAAAAGGCATGGTGCCAGCCAAAAAGGGCATGGCGCGGCACCATGCTAGTTTGCTAAATAGATTTAACACTAATGTACTGTGTCATAAAGGATCGAGAATACACTGATGGTAATGTCAGTGGTAACTGGTTGCCAATGACAAACATACATACACACAAGTACTGGTACAGACACCATACCGGTAGTGACATGGATAGCATACTTGATTATAACGATCCGGCACACTCGGGTTAATCAGCGATGACCGGCGACACGCTTGATTGTGAGCTGGAATTGCGCACGCAGGGTAAGCCGATTGTGCTGGAAAATTTTGATAGACGAAGTCGGCATAAAGCTGGCGTCCTTGGAGACAGTAGCATCAAGAGTGGCTTATTCTAAAACATGTTTTCAATCCACACACACACACTGGTGAAATAAACATGATTTGTAAATGTGTTGGTTATTTCGATGCCAACTGTTTATACAATAGGTCAACATTTTCATTACTGTACTGTAGTCGGGTCACTTGATCCTAAGCGCGTCAACGGATGTACCCAGCTTAGTTCGATTCGACCGGATTTTATCAGAATCAAGTATGCTATATGATTCACAGTTTGAAGACTACTTATGTCACCTTTGGCACACATTGGTAGCACTGCCAATCCAAGGTGAACTTACACAATACACAAGCATTTTTGCTACCGGAAGAATTGTCCACTTACTTTTAGTTTGGCAATAAACAGAGGTGTGCCTTTCTGATCTGGGAGCATGGCTGGATACAATCTCTCTGACACATGCTGCTGGTTCTGTTTACAACTGCCAGGTAGAGAGACAAATTTACATCATTTTCATATTTATTTGCAATACATTCAGCTAACAAAAAAGAAAAACCACAACAACAAAAACAACCAAACATTTAAGCAAAAGTCACTAAAAAATCAAAGAAGAAAGCAGGTTTAAGCATAAAAATCTACATATACATGTACATGCAGATATATAATAATCTGATAAACTTTACTCCATCTGGTAAAAATGAAGACCCTTTCTCTATAAATTGTGTGTTTCATTTCCTTTACAGGTATGAAATACAATGTAGACAACAACAGACACAAAGTGTCTATCTAAAATTCTTACCTGTCTACCTCAAGCGAGAGACACAAAGGTCTATTCAAAATTCTTACCTGTCTACCCACAGGACAGACACCAAGTGTCTATCTAAAATTCTTACCTGTCTACCCACAGGACAGACACCAAGTGGATCCCTTTCTTGGTGGCCTTGTTGATTGTACGTTTGCTGCCTTCTTTAAGTACGACATGAGTCACATCATCAGTGAATGTCTTTGCAACCACAGCACCAAGCTGAACCAATTCTCTGCAAATGGCTTTACTTCTGTTATCATTCGTGGATCTAACCTCTACATAAACCACCACATCTGTTAAAATACATGCACACATTATAAAAGTCACCGGAACAAATACCATGTGCAACAGACTGAATCTTCTGTATATGGATATATTCATAATTTTTTTTTTTAAAATGTATATCTAACTATAAACTGTAGTCTAAATACAAACCACCTTCCTAAATATGACTCATACACCAGGGAAAATTTATAAGGATGGAAAGTAGAGGAATAAAATTTTGAAAATTTCTTCCAATTTACCAACCTGAAAAAAATTTAAAACCCTACTAGACTTGACCCCATGACCTACAGATATTGTCTTCAATCTTAATCTACTGCAATATATTGGGCTTGGAAATTAGATTGCAAAGGACATGGAATATATCGCTGATATCTATTTTTTCATTTGTGTTTTGAAAGGAAGCCAGCCATCATGACAGATGTTTTATTCCTCTTTAAGATATATATTTGATCTCAATAATCAGTTGATTTACAATTTCACACTGATTAAAAACATAACAAATACCTAAATTTTTCATATAAGACCTGATAGCAGATTAAGACTGTGATCCCTGTTCATAATGGTTAGAGGGAAAAAATCCTAGTAAATTCTAGAAAAGTAGTGATAACAAATTAAAAACTTGCAATTGTTTAATCTATTTGTTAGATAAAAATCAGAAGGATTCAGAACCTTTCAAAACTCTGTCATCAACAGGTTGTGTGGCTGGAAGTTGATCATCACTATCAATGGTACACTCGGTATTTCCGTTCTCTTCAGCAGAGACAACCTTGTCATCTTCATTCACATCAAATGCCACTTTACATGTTTTCCCTTCCAAATTTTCCTGACTTTTAGATCCACTGCTTCTTGAAAGTTGTTTTGAGGTGGCAGAGCTGTTTTTATTCACATCTTTCGGGGTTGTAGATTTTTTCTTTCGCGTTTCCTTCGAATGTTTCTAAATGTAAAAAGCATGAGAAACTTAACTAATGGTATCTGTAAGTCTAAATGTATTCACAATTTAAAATGTAAACTTGACGTTCGATGTCACAATATGCAATAATCAAATACGAAGTTGCTAATATGAAATTTCACTTTTTGTGTAGATCTGTATACACAAAATTTTTCTTAACGTCCAGTATGAAATTTTAATGAACCAGAAATGAATGTTGGTAGTTTTACATAGGATATACATGCACAAAAAAAGTGCTTTTCTTTAAGTCCACAATATATATCCGTAACCCTTGATACTGATCTAGATAAAGGCTGTATATTCATTATTCTATGATTATTGCATAATATCTGTTTATAAACGTGGGCTATTATAATATTGCATGATAACTTTGGAATTTTTAGCCCCGAAAAATGATAATTACCATTCTAGCTGCTTCCAAGCAATAAAACACCTTTCTTTTCGGACTAATTCTGTACAGTGACACCTAAAACCGTAGTTTTCTTAATTTCTTTCAAAATTTGCGCTGCGGAAATGTGAATTTGCAGGTAGGAGAGAGAAACTGCATTCAATCCGGAATACTCAAAAGATCAAAATATTTTTAAATAAAAAAATCTTATTCATATTTTAAGATTTTTATTGTCTTATACTTAGAGTTCTCATAGATCATAATTTTCTTAAAATTCGATTTATCTTTTTTGGATGAATAAACTCCATGAACTCTTTTGGTTTTAGTATTTAGATAGCTGTACACATTTTCTACATGTTATTTTTGTATTCTGAGGCAATATATTTATACAGGCAAAAATTTAGATCGTTTAATTTTATAAACGGTACTTTTAGAAATCTGTACATACAAAACTGATTCAGATTAAAATCCTTGGTCAAATTAAACTCACGGATATTATGCTAGGGGCTTGCGAACAGACATAATAGACACCACTCTGTCCACAGGGGCTCGTCACGAATTAACCCTCTAATCTATATTTACTTAAATGTAGAATAGACAATGTCAAATTTTAATATTACAAAAATTTCGTGACTAGCCCCTGTGCTTTGTCGTCAGCACAGGTTGAACTTTGTTCAGTGGAAGAGTCATGAAATGAATATGTCAAATCACAAACCACACCGAAACTTTCACCCTACTTCGAGACTTAACATAAACCTCTCACGGGCAGTCTATAGGTGACACGTATAGACATGTTTAAAAGGAAAATATGGAAAAATATGGAAAACCGATTCAAATACAAGTGTATGGACACACAGGAGCTTCAGTGTCTTCCAGATTGTTGAAAATAAAAATATGAATCCTCTTGAAAAAACACCCCCTGATGTAGTATCATATCAACTCAATGGCCATAAGCACCGAGCATAGGCCTAAATTTTGTAACCCTTCACCGATAATGGTGACGTCTCTATATGAGTGAAAAATTCTCGAGAGGGACGATATGTAGCAGTGTAAAAATTTTGTAAATAACTTTTAAATTTTATGATTAAAAAGAATTGAATTTGCAATTGATAAGATTGTATAATAAAGTTCTACTAAAAACTTATGCCAAAACAATGGCAAGCAGCTTTGTTTTTAATTAATTTCCAATTTGATGTAATGAGTATTTTCCCGCCCAAACTTTGGTGAGCGTTTGGCGCCTTTTATAGTCATGTGACTTTAGACCACGGTTGGATTTTTTCATCTTGTCCAGTGGGTTCGAGGTGTTCAGACGTTTGAGTTTTATTTATAGTTGGAGCTATTTCG
>NC_079167.1:65111159-65161159 GCF_947568905.1 Ostrea edulis
ACTTCCAGATTCTGTGTGCTTGGTCAACCAGCTGAAATGCACATACATATGCAAACTGCAGACCGGCACAAACCAGAGGGAAGAAGATGGAAATGACGAAGCTTATGAAGAAGCAACACCGGATGATTCGGACACAGACGAATACTAATTATAGTACTATATTCTAATACTGCTATTCTGCCAGGCGACTGCTTTGTAATGCTACAGTATGCATTAAACTACTGTCTAAACTGTTTATTGTGCTTTATTTGTATCTCAGATATCCTGTAATAACAAGTTACTGCTCATTGATAGGTTAAATATGTGTTGGTATTATTATTTCCTACATTCGTAGCCTCAGATTTTGTGATTTATGGGGTATCTTATCCAATGCCTGATAGCTATGACTAAGCTACTACTTTGGGATTGCTATCATAGCAAAATATCATCTACATATATAACCCATTCCAAAATGCATCACTAGAATTTGCCACTTTAAGTGGTACCAATAACCCAAAAATCTGGTCTTGGCCCATGGACTATTGTGATCGATGACCTGTAACGGACATAATTTCGGCATGCGGCCCAGCAGGACACTTCCTATGTACAGCTGTGTTGCGCATGTCTTCTTACTGCTGTGATTAGTTTAATTCCCTTCCAGTCCCCCCACTCCCCCCGCCCTTTGGCAATCGACTTTATAAAACTTCTCAGTTTATTTATTCCAACAGCTGAAATCCATGTCCATTTTTCCCCGTTGTCAAATCAAAACTGATATTAAATCTCGTGAACGCTATGGTGCAATTTGCATCGAACTCAAATACATGCATACATTGTACACTTTTTAAAAAATTAGCTGGGAATGCAGTTATATTTTCCGATTCAGGGAGAAGTGAAACTTACATGACACTGCTGTTCAGGTGGAAGTGTGAGATGCTTATTTTGATTGATTCGTGTCACAAATCATTTTAGAGAAGCTCGACAGTTTCTCTATCATCGATACAAATTTGGGGGGCGGAAACTCGTGCTATACACTCGTCCACACCCAAATTGGTATCAACGATAGAAAACCCGTCTCCTTCTCTAAATGAACATAATGACAATCTATATATGACTTCAAAACTGACGCAATAAAAGAGACTAACATATGAAAGGTGAAGATAACGAACAGTGATCGATCTCACATTTCCTACAAGCAATACAAAATAGAGAGTTGGGCAAACACGGACCTCTGGATATACCAGAGGTGGGATCAGATGCCTAGGAGGAGTAAGCATCCCCTGTCGACCGGTCACACCCGCCGTGAGCCCTATATCTTGAATAGGTATCCGTAGTCAAAATCAGTGTGCCAAGAACGGCCTAACAATCAGCACGAGACACGTCAGAAAGCATTTGACCCAATGATAGGTTGTTTTGGCAAACTAGATCGGTATAACGACCATACAAATTGGGAAATGCTGATCTTGAACGATACTGTTGAAACCCCTGTACCATCAACTTGTTTGTCAGTAGCCTGCTTCGATTTAGAAACTGACTATACGCAGAACAAGCTCTTGCGTATTGAATCAGTTGAGAGATATATACACCACCTGCTGGTGATAATGGAATATTGCTACATAGATATGAGAAAATTTAGAAGCTGAAATCATCCCGTTTGTCATAAAGTTGACTTGTTAGTTTGCCGTTAATATCTACTTTCGATAAAATACCTAAGTATGAAGCAGAAGTGGACGACTCTGTGGTGTCTTTTATTTTAAGTTCACAGGGATATATCGAATCGACATGCGAGTATGAATGAAAATTATTATTGTTAATTAATAAAATATTAATATATCTAAATGTCGAAAGGAAGGCCACAGTAAGATCTTTGCTTCTCATGTAGAAGTTTTTTTTAATAAATTCTGCTTCATAAGAATATAAAAACAGGTCAGCTAACAAAGAAGCACAATCTCGTGGGGATCCGGGTTAAAATAGGTCCTCAATAACCCTTGCTTGTCGTAAGAGGCGACTAAATGGAGCGGTCTTTCAAATGAGACCACAAATCCCGAGGTCCCGTGTTACAGCAGGTGTGGCACGATAATGATCCCTTCCTGCTCAAAGACCATATAAGCGCCGAGCATAGGCCTATTTTCCTGGTGTTCACTGGCAACGGTGACGTCTCCATATGAGTGATAGATTCTCGAGAGGGACGTTAAACAAATTACAATCAATGAATCTAATGATGCCTCTAATAGTAGCAATACACCTGTTTTAAAGGTAAAGACTCACGGCGCCCAGAGAAAAAAAATGACGTCAGCACGTGGAGCTGTGCACTAAACACAGGTTATATACGTCACACTGGTAATTTTTTAACTTAAACCTCGCTACACTCCGAAATAATGGTATATGATACCAAAAGGCGATATGTAATATTAAAAAAGTCAGGTGAACTCGCATACCGTATTACTATGCAAAATACATTTCTAATGGCTTAGCGTGCAAGGTATTCTATTTCCTAAACATGCCTGATTGCATAATCTGGGCAGATCCAAACCTGAAACCATGTACTTCTCTCTCTTTACCGTGTTTATAAATCGGTATACTGTCTGAATATTGCATCACTGACTTGTCCTTGAAGATGAGTGATTCATAAGCAGATAAACCGATAAGGGGGTCCACTATTCATTGTCTCGTCAGCTTTGAAGGTGAATATTGTCAAATTTGTCGTTGTGCGATCATACCAAATTATTTGATTTGGAAGTTGCAAAATGCATATTCTTCGTTTATTGTATTGTATTTTCAACATTTTTGGAACCCGAACGTAGTTTTATAGCTATATTTATATATATAAAGGCACAAGTAGCAAATTAGACAGTCTAGTACCGCTGTATGAATCAAAACATGCATAAAATATTTGATCTGCATCCGTGAACACTTTTCCATTGTTAAATTTTCTCTTGTCAAAGTTAGAGAAATTTAAGTTTGTGTGATTTGGTTTAAATACCCCAAGCATTTATATTCTTTACACAGGGTTTTGAATTTTATTATGTATACAAATATTGACATGTAATTGCATAGCTGTGATAAAGAGGCGATTTGTTTTTCGCCGAGCATGAATATTTTGTAAGATCCATGATTGAATTGTTGATAAATAAATGAAAGTATGGATATTTTATTGCACATTGATGTAGAAGTTACATTGTAACAATTCGTTAAGCATGTCGATGAGAGAAATGAAATTTGATGATTTGTATGAAATGGAGAGATTCCAATATTTCAGTTAATTTCATAAATGTAATTTGGCACAAGAACACAAAGGTAACTAACTATAAGTCTCCCTATCTAACAACAGTTACACCCAACTTTAGACTCCGCCTTTATAACGAGCCTGGAAAGGTTTGTCGTCGTCAACGTTGACATGCTGGCCACGGGTTCTCTGGATTGAATTCTTTGCACAACAGTTTTTGCCAAATTGTCAAAGACTTCGTTGATTTCAGTTTGTAAATTCAAGCTCACTTCAACGTACGGTAAATCGAGATATTCTGCGAATTTTTGCGCCCGGTCAGTAGAGACGACTTTTTCACGAGATTCTCGCTGGATTCCTAGGAGAGTTACCGATATTTCACTGCTGCTGCAGACATTCAGCATGTCGTTGTACCTGTAAAGAGAAAGTAGACCCATTTTGTAACCCCCAATGTCTCGCATTTAAGCTGAACCAATGTTATTTGTTTTGTCATCGCACCACGTGAAAAGAAAATGTCAAGAAACACCTATCTGTGCTTACCAGTTCTCAAGATTAACGAAAGATGTTTCCTGAGAGAGATCAAACGCAATGATGGCGCCCTGGGCCCCCCTGTAGTATGATGATGTCACACTTCTGTACCTCTCCTGTCCTGTAATCAGATTGTGCTATCAGTCTTTCAGGGTTTCAATGAATGAGACAAAAGATTGAAGCTGAATTTTACCCCACAGCACACTATTGTAAACACATGCATATCACATAACGTCTTTCAGTCAGGCAGTATTCTTCCGTCTTACCTGCAGTATCAAATATTTTGAGATTCCAGTCCCCGTCTTTGTTGGAGATTGTGTGTTGATAGTACAGCAGATTGTTGCTTCTGCTGATGTTCTCTTTGCCATGACAAAGACAGTAGCTCTCCACCAGCGTTGTCTTTCCGATCCCAGAATCCCCTACCACGATGAATTTCAGATTCATGTCTTTTTTGTTTTTTCTACACATAGTGTCTCTGTCGTTAATGGACGTTGGTTTTGTTGTAAACATCTTGGGAGAAACGTACTCAGGCGATTTGAATATTATGGGGTTTTTTTCCAAATCAAACTGAATATTATCGTTCTTTCACAATCAATAACTTCCCGATTCAATATTTGAAGGTATCATCTGTCGATAATGTAGAACATTCAACATGTCAGACTAATATACAGGATTTATCAGTGAATACAAGGTATTCCCTCTTCTGATAACAACTTGAATCAGCTGCACTGGTTTCGATTTTGTCCTATTTATACACTGATCCACCTGATCAAAATGTGCATTGTGGGAGGGGCTTCAGATTTAAAGGACGTGTGTGATTATGAACAAAACGCTACCTTATTGTACTCTGATATCCTTTCGGGTGAATCGGTCATCTGAACAGACATTTGACTTCTGTACACTTGAATCAACGTTGAATCAGGTACCCGTTGATGTGTGTATAAGTAGATTTACTTCATTTTTAAGACAGGTAATGACGTATGGAGTTTATATTACTGTGTTACATTACAGTGTTTTCACAATGTTGATAAACATGATATCATAGTTTGATTTTTTATTACTCTATTTCATGAATTCGATATAACGTTGTAAAACTTCATTGTCAATTTTACGGAGTGAGCATTGTCAATAGTTACAGATGTAGCCTCGCTCTGAAGTTTACGTGTGTCTATGTTTTGGGTCCCGTTTGAGAAGTTTTCACCAGGTAAAGTGACACACAGTGATATTGATATGCAAGTGTCCGATGTTAGATTCGAGTTTGTTCAAATCATGGCCCAGGAGGTAGGGTGAGGGGTCACAATTTGCATATAAGTATCTAGATTGGTTGGTTGTACACTGTATATTGTTTAACGTCACTCTTGAGACTTGAGAATTTTTCACTCTTATAGGGGACGTCATCTTTGCCAGTGAAGGGCTGCAAAATTTAGGCCCATGCTCGGCGCTTGTACGGCCTTATAGCAGGGATGAATCTTTATCGTGCCACACCTGCTGTGACACAGGGCCTTGGTTTTTGTGGTCTCATCAGAAGGACCGCCCCATTTAGTCGCCTCTTACGACAAGCAAGGGGTACTAAGGACCCATTCTAATCCGGAACCCCACGGGAATAAATATATAGGAAATAATTTTTGAAAATCATCTGAAGAACAACAGTGCCAACTCAGCTGTGTGACAAACGGGACGATTTCAGCTTCTCCATCGTCAACTTCCCATATTTATGTAGCAATATTCCATTATCACCTGCATGTGGTGTTTATATCTCTCAAATGATCCGATATGCAAGAGCTTGTTCTGCGTATGGTCAGTTTTTGAATCGAGGCAAGCTACTGACAAACAAGTAAATGGTGCAGGGGTTTCAACAGTCTCGATTGAAGTAAGCATTTCGCAGATTCTATGGTCGTTATAACTATCTAGTTCATCAATACAACCTATCATTTGAGTCAAATGCTTTCTGACGTGTTTCATACCGATTGTTAGGCCGTTCTGGGCACACTGATTATACCTATGGATAACTCCGTTTACCTGATCAGGATATAGGGCTCACGGCGGGTGTGACCGGTCGATAGGGGATGCTTACTCCTCATAGGCACCTGATCCCACCTCTGGTGTGTCCAGGGGTCCGTGTTTGCCCAACTATTTATTTTGTATTGCTTATAGGAGATGTGAGATTGATCACTGTTCGTTATCTTCACCGTTATACTGATTACGATTGGGTCAAATCCAATTCTGGTAAAATATAAGATTACTCTAAGATTTCAATATGCGGTACAATGAAGCAAGAAGTGACATTCATCCTCTACACTATTTGAAGAACATAAAATACATAATCTATCAAACAAATCCTCCCCCTATACAATCCTATTTCAATTCTTATAGTTTACACACCACATCTGAATTGTACATTTATAGAGCATTTTGGAATATCCATAGCAACAATTTTTCTGTTTAAAAATCACTTTTTACGGTTCGGCAAGTTCTAAGTTTTGGAGTTCCAGTACGCACCAAGAAAATACCGCAATGCACGATGTTTTACAGATTCAATATTATATTTGTTACACACCCCCCCCCAGGTGAGTGTATTATGTATACTAGAAAATACTTCTCAGAATTTACTGAAATCACATTGTGTACAAAATTGTGTATAAACGGGGATTTTCCAAAATGTATCTCTCTTATGAAATTTCTTTGCTTTCTTTAAACAAAAAATTGAAATATCTTTGGTCCTACAAATTAGAAATAAAAAATTCTTGATGTTCTCCGATTTACAGCATTACATACTAAACATTTTAGTACTTTTGTGAACTGTTTTTGACTCTCAGTGTCAAAAAATAGAAGAAGTTGGCCAATTTGTAATTAACTGTCTTTGTGAAAAGTTGAAAGATAACGAACAATGATCAATCTCATAACTACTATAAAGAATACAAAATTAAGAATAGGGCAAACACAGACCCCTGGACACACCAGGGGTGGGATCAGGTGCCTAGGAGGTGTAAGCATCCCCTGTCGACTCGTCACAGCAGCCTTGGGTCATATATCATGATCAGGTAAGCAGAGTAACCCGTAGTCAAAATCAGTGTGTAATAATCAGTTCTTGAATTACTTCAATATAAAGAATTCTATTTTCGTTTGTGTATTAGTCCAATTGATTGCTTAAAAGCATGATAATTTTATTAACTTTTGAACTCGGACAAAATATGAATAAAACTGATTCCTTAGATATGTATTTTATTGATATGTAAGAATAATCAAGGCAGATGGTGCTTTATTTCCCTTTAGATTATCATATGATTTGTAGCATTTTCACATTGTCAACGACAAAGGATAGGCACAATCGTTATGATCTTGACAATCAACTATATATATATATATATATATATATATATATATATATATATATATATATACATATGTATATATAATTCAATAAAAAAAGCAGGAAAATATACAGTTCCAAAATATATTTAAATCACTAGCGCTTTCTGGATTTTAACATCCATCCTCAGGTGAATACAAATTAATAATTATTAATTTGTATTCACCTGAGGATGGATGTTAAAATCCAGAAAGCGCTAGAATTATTAATTTGTATTCACCTGAGGATGGATGTTAAAATCCAGAAAGCGCTAGTGATTTAAATATATTTTGGAACTGTATATTTTCCTGCTTTTTTATTGAATTATTTTGACTGTGTGATATCAACTCTTTCTATTTGGATTATAATTATATATATATATATATATATATATATATATATATATGTGTGTGTGTGTGTGTGTGTGTGTGTGTGTGTGTGTGCATTAATTAAATTCTTCAAGGTTAAATACATATATTCATGGACCAGGGAGATAAAACGGTCTACATATTTATTTTGAAAGTAGAACTGAAACTTTAAAACCCTCTTGGTCATGGACCGCCTTCTAACCTTCAAGAACTCTCAATAACTTTAAGTATTTGAAATTACACAGAACGACGAGAGTGCATTATTCAACACAACGATAAAATTTGCAAATTGTGCGGTACTATTAGAAATGATTTGGTGGTATGAAATGGAAAATGGAACTGTTCGGTTGAGTTCTGTCACTGTGTTTGGAGATACGAGGTCATGCAGTCATGTCATCGTCGTAGAAGAAAACGGTAGTAAATGCATTTGCATTGCATAATCCTGGAAGGACAAAAAATAAATAAATAAAAACGACCTTTTTAAAAAAAAATAAAAAAAAAATTAAGTGTCTTGTGTTACCTATGTAATTCTTAGTATACGGATGCCATTGCTTTATTTACAAAAACAAAAAAACCCCAACAAACTAATAATATGCCTCTTTCATACATAAGTATTTTGGTAACCATTGCAAAAGGATAATTTTTAAAATCAGAAATATGCATTACATGATACATAAGCAAAGTTCTTCCTCTCAGATTATACATGTACATGTGCATATGTATTATTTTTCAAAACATAACTGATCCACAGAAGGATAGTAACCTTTTAGTTCTCATCATTGACATATCGTTACTTAAAGTAATTCCACCCTCCTGTGATGTCATCAGATTTTGCGAAATCAATTATTTATATAGATTTATGCATGATAGGAACATAAATTTTGTTGGAGTATTTTCCGATACTTATTATAAAAAATCTTGTTAGAAATAAACTATTTCAAAAGTCTAAGTTATAGAGGAATAATTAATGAGACATGTCAAAATATTGAATCCAAGGGCAATAACTCTGTTTCTATTGATTTCTTTATCAAGTCTATTATGCGATAGATTTCCTTTATTTTTTACAGACATTTTGTATATTTTTGTGAAGATACTGTTTCATGAAATTGTTATGAATGTTGCTATATCGTCATAACCAATTTTTATGAAAATTTGATAACATTGTTCAAGGAAAATAGCAATTTTCTGACGGTGATATGTGATTCTGTTTATGTACGTCTCTCATCTTAAAAAGTGTGATGACCTATGTATTTTATTTGATAATTTTTTAGTTTTAACTCTAATGAATGGAAATAAATACACTTTTCAAACTTGTATCAGATAAAACTGCGAGTATGGAGTCACCTTAAGTCGTTTTACCATTTTTACAACAACAGATTCAAAGTTTTACATAACTTTAATGTAAATCGCATATTAATAAATATGAAAACAGCCATAGTCACCTTTCGGTTCTCAACCTTGACACATCGTTATCTAAGTATTTTGAATCATGTTTACAACAACAATTACAAAATTTTACATAACTTTAATATAAATAGCACATTATTAAATGTGCAAAATCAACATTGAAATACGTGTTTATTACATTTTCAATAGTGAACCTATTGAATAAAAATCGATATTTTCACAGTCATTGCTTCGCACTCTCATATATACACTGTATACATACATACATACATATATATAAATATATATATATATATATATATATATATATATATAAAGCACAAACAAACAATTATAACACCCAACCTTACGTTGCATCGAGAGATCCACTCTTCTTATAAAATATCTTAAACACTGAATGACACAGCGACTGTATGAGATTGCATCAGTGTGTATAAGTTGCGCTTTAGGAGCATAACAAAACTTCCTTTTCTAGGGAAGTCGTTGTGGCCGAGTGGACTTTCGCACTGGTTTGTCAGTCTTGCTAGGCGGTGGGTGCCGTAGGTCGCTGGTTCGACCCCGGGCTGGGGCGAAAATTATTATATATATATATAATAAAAAACATTAAAACACTTTTCGAAATATTTCAGCCGTTTTACCAGCCTTCATCAGTCGTGTTTATTAAAATGCATAGCAACTAACGTTGAACAACGTATTATGACGTCACAATGTACATACATCTGAAAGGCATATATATATATATGTGTGTGTGTGTGTGTGTGTGTGTGTTCTAAAAAACCAGTCTCACTCGTGAAATTAATTCTATATATTGAATATCCTCTGTGCATTCATTTTCACAAGTCAAGGGTTATTGATTCGTTACCTCACACTAACCCTTGACGTCAGTCGCTATATAAAAGGTGGGCACATTAGACCATTACGCAATTTACTATAAATAAAACATCCAATGAAATCACTGCATCTTGTTATGGTGTACATGGATATAAATGACGCGATCTCATACTGCTGTATTGATAAACACGTGCACACCACTTATTACTTTTATTGATAGTAGATCAAGTCTTGAAACCTTTTTGCTTAAGACAATATTGCTTAAACGATTGAAATAGCCATAACTGTAGGTATCAATACACGTGTTTTTATTTGAATCTCTCGTTTCGTGTTGTTATAAATAGAACCGCATTCTCATTGGTTCCCACTCTTTTGTGGAAACAATCAGAATGAGCCCAACTTTTATATAGCCACTGATGTCAAGGGTTAGTGCGAGGTAACGAATCAATAACCCTTGACTTGTGAAGATGCTGTGCATTACGAACGACAGGACAGAATATACGTGTACGTGTAATACGTGTCGATTTCATTTTTTCCTATCATTTAGTTCTTCATGAATATGTATACAAACTGTTGCTTTTGTATTCTATATACTAATTAGAAATACGTTTGAGAGCCAAATAATTTAAGCTATATATAAAGAATCCATCCATGATATTTTGATCATTTAAAGACGAGTACATAGAGATAAATCATACAATCTATATTAAATCAACATACTGGCAACCATTAAACATGTACACAAAAACACAAAAAACTAAGATTTATAAACCAAACTCATCTCGGATTGCAAATATAGAGACTGACATGACCGAAAAGTTTCTAGACCCCGGGTAATATCTGACATTTAGTAAAACACGCACGCAATGATAGATTGCAGCAGACGAGAAGTGTGGCCAAATATTATCCCAGTTTCTCAACTCAGAGCCTTGACAAGCCGATGGTCATTGACCGCGGTGTTTTAAAGTGCTGGATCCAGTTTAGCACTGAGAGGATTTATTTGCAATTTGATGTTTTAACCTTGGCTTGCTCAGTATTATAGAGCGCAATATCCAGAGACAAAGTTACAGTATGAATGTTGTTGAAGTTTTTTTCACCATGGTATCAGACAACCATTCGCTGATATCCGACACACTGTTATCTAAACGTTGCATTCTGAAGTCTAGTTCTCGGTGTTTCGCCAAATTATCAAATGTTTGACGATCCACTAAGTACTCGCTCCAACGTACAACAATTGATAATATAACACATGACGCTAAATCAGTACATCATAATTCTTAGAAACATTTCTTAGCACGTTTACATGCATGTGAACTTGGCAATAATGCAGACATTTTAAAGTCTTGTAGTCATTCACGACTACGCATATGTACAAGGTACATGTGTGCCATTAAATATAGAAAGGCGAAGATAACGAACAGTGATCAATCTCATTACTCCTATAAGCAATACAAAATAGAGAGCTGGCCAAACACGGACCCCTGGATATACCAGAGGTGATATCAGGTGCCTAGGAGGAGTAAGTATCTCCTGTTGACCGGTTACAACCGCCGTGAACCCTATATCTTGATCAGGTAAACGGAGCAATCCGTAATAAAAATTGTATCAAAAGGTATGTACAATGTATTTTAAAAAGAAATCTTTAATTCCTTGGGACCAGATTATGAACCAAAAATATTGTCCGATTGTGTGTGAATATATGAATAATTCTTTAGCAATTGCGAAAAATTGAAATTTTCAAAGAGATCAATTTAAAATCCCTTCAGCAAAATATCAGTCACTATCTCTTTCACCGTTTATATTTATGTTAGGACGCCGCTATGACCTGAACTTTTGAACTCGGTTACAAGTGCAGAAACAAATGCACTGCAGATGTAATCTTCACCTTCGTCACTGGCAGGGATTCGGCACAGGTAACGAGTGTTCTAGACTTCTATTTCATTATCGATCCACCCTGTCACAAAATGCACGCTTATTTAGAAAAAAGTGAGATCAGCTGTTTTACACTGAATCTGCATTTTTAAAAAAATGATTTTATACATAGACACTTTCATAAAGATTTGAATGAAAATATCAACCTTATACAATGTGTATAGGATATGGTATATAGGACTGAGAAATTCACAATGGATATCTATATACAGGTTTTTACAGAAAGGTTAAGATTTTGCGAGTGTTTGCCAATAAGTTCATTGACCATCTTCGTCTTACATAAATCTGACGTCACCTTTCTGACCAGGTTTAATGTTGACTTTACTTCAATGAAACGACTGCCTTTGGAAGGTCAAACATTGAAAAATCGCTCAAATGGAGAGAAGTTTATTTTGCTGTTTATTGACCATTTTCGTCTTATTTAAATCCGACGTCACCTTTCTGACCAGGTTTAATGCTGACTTTACTTCTGTGAAACCTTTGGGAAAGTCAACTATTGAAAAATCGCTTAAATAGAGAGAAGTTTATTTTGCAGGTTACAATCGCCTCAGAACATAAGTACAGAAAGGGGAAGAGTTTACAGGGGATGGCCCAAAAGGTTGTGGACGGTCTTTGTTTTTCATGAATTGGAATTGATATATTTGAAAAAAAAATGTACCGATAAGTAATGCCAAAATGAATTAGATATTTGCTAAGAATTGATTATTTTCACATATTAGCAGTTTGTATAATACCTTTTTATATACTCTGAAACAGTTATGTGGAACGGTTCGAAAAACTACAACAACAAATCAATTAATAACATTTGGAACTGCTCAAAACTGTTCATTCAGGGGTTATAAAAAAGACTCTCTTGGATTCTTTTTCTCCCATGAACCATTTATACGAGCAAACACCTATGATATCTACATTTTATATACGACGGTAAAGACTTAACCTTAAAGGACACATCTCGTGTTTTCAAAGTATACAGAATTATATGCATTTTGTCTTCCTTATGCTTATAGAAATTAATTGTAATAGTTCGTTTGCTGAAGTATTGCGATAATTAGCCACAATACGGACTTAAATCTAAGCCCCGATTTCAAAAAGCCTAGTTAATTAGATAGGTAGTCACGTGGTACAGTGACGTCATATGCGACCTTCGTCCATCAACTTGTTGTAAAAGTAGTGTTAGATATTTTTAAAAACTCGGGTTTTAGGGGCCTAATTTATTTACCATGGATAACATTTATTTCGATGTTGACAAATTTCCCGAGTCTTATATCTTTTAGCCACCAGTGCATACAAATAGCGACCCAAATGTAGCGAGAAAAGCGAGTATGAAATCTGCATAAATTTGCGAGTAAATAATGTTTACATCGGATCACTGTCTAAACACAATTTGGTAATGCCATTTCTGTAAACAACTGTAATTAGCGGTGTTGCTTTTCTAAAATAAACAGTGCAACTATTATTAAATTTATTTTTGGAGAAGTTAGATAGGCCTAAATTATGATACGATTGTGTATCATTGACAACTAGGCCTACTGTCACGGGTGCATTTCGAAAAAGAAATAATAATAATAATAATCAAACTTATTGTGAAAATCACAATACTTTTAAATTATTTTATTAAAGCAATTTTATTAGGCCTAATCATTATTTTTGGTTATCAACACGTTGTTACTTAGGAAGTGGGAGCGCGGCGTGCTGTTGTTGTAAACACATACGCGTTCCTTAAAAAAAATGTAAGCATTATGATTCAATTCAAAGTCGGGAAATATTATATTTTATTATTTATAATTGAAAGTTCAATTATCTTTTATCTTTAAATTTCTTTTTTAAAACTACCAGTTGGTAGACACTGCTAGCAAAGTTCTGCCTTTATGTTGTTACAAGGTGAAGGTCAGATGGTGCGAGTGTGTATTGAATTCGAGAGCAGAACGGAAAGCATATGCCGTAGGCCTATATGTAACAGTGCGTAGCTTCGATAGAACCATTTTCTCGCAGTTTATCTACGTATTTGTCCAAGTGCTTGTTTGAAAACGTACAGGGACAAATTCTACTGGGGGTTTTTATGGCAAAGTCGTTGTGCCGACAAAAAATATTCACGTCTTGTCCCTCGTACCTTCCTTCGAAAATTGAAAAAAACACAGTCCAAATCTTCTCTACTGACAGCAAGTACACCTTTAAACGGCACAAAACACCCTAATGCAGTGTTATTTACAAACTGTTAATGTGATAATTGTTTGTTTGTCAATTAAATCTAATCTGTTTATGAAATGACTATCAACTGTTTTCAAATCTTCTCGCTCGAGGTCGCATATGACGTCACAGATAATGGCGCGTAAAATATCGAAGAAAATATGCATATCGCAAGATTTGAATTTCATCGCTTTCAAACTCGAAAACTACGCAAAGTGTTTCATTTAAAACACATGTAAAGTAGTTTTAGGCATGAAATGAATTAATTTTGCTGAAAAAATTAAAAAGTTTAAAAACATGCGATGTGTCCTTTAAGCACAATGTTGCAGCAGTGGGGCCCTGGTGAAATCAGACCTTATCAGACTGCGGTATATGCACCTATCCTGAAATATTGTACAAATCACCGATTAACTGATTTTCATTAAAAAAAATATATATATGCATTTGAACTCGGGGTTTTGATTGACTTTTTCTATAAGTTTAAAGTCATTTTATTTTAGCGTTCTTTTAAAGGACAACACAATTGAAATGATGTTATAAAGATGCATATATTGATGTGAAACATAAGACATATTAAGTAATGACTCATTTTCTCGATGTTGATGTCTTAAGTTCATTACAACCATTATTATCCGGAATAGTAGATTCCAGGACATTATATAGTTTTTGGTTTGTCTTCCTATCTTTCTCTCCGTGGCAGAAAACATTAACCTTGGTCATATCCTTTACACTATAAGAGGTAGAGCTTTCAGTGGTGTAGCTACACTCTAGCACTGTATGCACGTGCTTACAAATATTTTCGTTAAATTTTTATTACATGTTACGAAAAATTTCCTCAGCTTCTGGGGAGAGGGGGGGGGGGGGTGCCGCCCCCCAGAACCCCTGCTTACAAATATTTCAAACCTAGCTACGCCACTGTCTTTCATATTTCGTTTGTATATTTCTAGCGGTAATACCTTTCTATTGACACCATCATCTTTGACAATGTGACCTTAATTAACATTGACATTTAACCTGGTTCCACTTTCTTGTAATATGGGGACATCAGTGTTTCACCTCCTGTGGAGATCGGGGTTAGAGTAGGTCATCAGTACCCCTTGTTTGACATATTGAAATATTTGCACATACTTGCAGTTTTTATGTTACATTTTTGTATACTCTGAAACAGGAATGTGGAATGGTGCGAAAAACTAGAGCTATAAATCTATTGATAACACTGAGAATTGCTCAAAACTGTTCATTCAGGAATGATAAAGAAGACTCTTGGATTCTTTTTCTCCCTTGATGTCTTATTTTGAAACCATTTATACGAGCAAACACCTATGACATCTACATTTTATGTACGACGGTAAAGATTTAACCTTTAGCACAATGTTGCAACAGTGAGGCCCTGGTGAAATCAGACCTTATCAGACTGCGGTACATGCACCTATCCTGAATTATTAGATAGATCACCATTAACTGGTTTTCAATATAAAAAAAAAAATCATATGCATTTCAACTCGTGTTCTCATTTAGAAATTCTATACTACGTTTAAAGTCATTTCACTGTATTTTAGCGTTCTTCAGAAGGACAACACAGTAGAAATGATATTATATACATGTATTTATTGGGTTTTTTTGGTTCTCCATATCTAGAACTTTAAAAATGGTAATGAATCCTGTTATATTGAATGTTGACAAATAGATCCACTCCTTGATATGAATGTTGATCCACCCCTTGGTATGAATGTTGATACTTGAAGTTCATTACACCCATTTTTTTAATTTATATTACCTAGGCTTTCTTCCACACGATGTAATCTGTCTTTTCAGGTTGAAGTCCCACTTTCAGAACTACTGAGCATTACGTGAATTCGACAAAAATTGTTCGATCATCACAAAACCTATTATTTCTTACGATGATCAATAGCTTCATAAGCACTCGTGTTTATAAAATTGTGTTATCATATCAGCTCAATTATCAGAAAGGGTAGAACAGAATACTAAATCTTTTGATGGCAAGCACACACAGATGCCATCAAAAGAACGAAAAATGTCAAATACCGATATTCGATTCTACCCTTTCTGAATATTGAATTAGAATGACGTCATGGATTTATATATTCGTGCGATTATAAATCAATCAACGTAAGCAATTATAATTTTTATTTTATGATAGACGAATTTGCAGCCGAATTATTCACCTAATTGCCAATATATGTGAAAGTGGGACATATATGATAGGTGAAGATAACGAACAGTGATCAATCTCATAACTCCTACAAGGAATACAAAATAGATAGTTGGGCAAACACGGACCCCTGGACACACCAGAGGTGGAATCAAGTGCCTAGGAGGCGTTAGCATTCCTTGTCGACCGGTCACACCCGCCGTGAGTCCTATATCCTAATCAGGTAAACGGAGTTATCCGTTGTCAAAGTCAGTATGTCAAGAACGGCCTAACAATCGGTATGAAACATGTCAGACAACTTTTGACCCAATGATAGGTTGTATTGACGACCATCGAATTTGCGAAATGCTGACTTCAATCGAGACTGTTGAAACCCCTGTACCATCAACTCATCATTATAATTTGTAATGATATCAAAGACAAAAACATTGGAAATGTAAATATTACAGTATACACCTCCTCAATATCGCTTCCTTAAAACGTAGTTAATAGGTTATTTATTTATCATAGTGGGCATATCCTTTTAGATAATGCATAACTACAAGGGAAGATCTGCTTTTAGGTACTTATTAGTACGTAGTATAATGTTGAAAGCGATGGTGTGCTTAATATTTAACGCTGTGTCAACACTATTTCGTCTCTCTGATCAGGTTTAATGTATTCTATTTATGTAAATAGAGTGGTTAAAAAATCGAAGGTCATCGTTAGCAAGGTGGGATGTTTGATATACAGGTTAGTACTGAAAGGTTAATATTTCCTGATGGTTGGCCAGTAAGTTCATTAACCATTTTCGTCTTATTTAAATCCGACGTCACCTTTCTGACCAGGTTTAATGCTGACTTTACTTCTGTGAAACCTTTGGGAAAGTCAACTATTGAAAAATCGCTTAAATAGAGAGAAGTTTATTTTGCAGGTTACAATCGCCTCAGAACATAAGTACAGAAAGGGGAAGAGTTTACAGGGGATGGCCCAAAAGGTTGTGGACGGTCTTTGTTTTTCATGAATTGGAATTGATATACATGTATTTGAAAAAATATACCTGTAAGTAATGCCAAATTGAATTAGATGTTTGATAAGAATTGATTATTTTCACATACTTTTAGGTTTTTAGAGACATTTTGTATATCTTTGTGAAGAATCAGATTCGTCAATTGTTATGAATGCTATTGTATCGTCATAAGCAGTTTAAGGGAAATTGCAATTTTCTGACGGTGACATATGATTCTGTTTATGTATGTCCCACATCTTAAAAAGGGTGTGATGACCTATATATATTTTATTTAATAATGTATTAGGCCTAGTTTTAACTCTAATAAATGGAAATAAATACACTTTTTAAACTTGTATAGGGTAAAACTGCGAGTATGGAGTTACCCTAAAAATTGTCGCACTGGACGAAACTACCATTATATTAATACATTCGCAATACTGAGTTTCAAATTTTGAAATTATCAACAACCGTTCATTTTGCCTTTGGTCAACTATTCGGCATGGTGGATTACAATTGCATTCGTAAAATCATTATCTAATTTTCTTTACGGAGAGAGATCATTTATGTTACATAAGAAACATTTAATTTGGAGCTCCAAGTAACTATGATATCAATAAATATAACACCACTAATGCACACAATTATTCAAAAATTCATTTGAATTAAAGATATCGTCCATTCAATTCATGTGCACGCATTTAGAAAATCCTTCTATGCAATCTAATTGTGATTTCCCGCGCTTGCGCGAGGTTTCATCTAATATAGTTTATTTCTATATCATAGTGGGTATATCCTTTTAGATAATGCATAACTACAAGGGATGATCTGCTTTGAGGTGCTTATTAGTATAAAGTATAATGTTAAAAGCAATGGTATGCTTAAAGGGGTTTTACCACGATATTTAATGTATACGAAATCAGAAGTAGTAACCTTAATAAAGCACGTTTCTGCTGTTGTATTGTTTCATTACTCCCAATAATTGATACAAACATGCATTTTATCTGCACAAATTCGAAGCTTCCCAACTCGTCACTAATGAGCTATCTCGTCACGTGGTACTTCATGACGTCATACGTGTCAATTGCTGCAGTAGCTGTGTATTATAAGTTCGTAAATAGATTTTATTGAAAGTCACAAGTTATACTACATGGAAAGTCAATATTCCGATATCGATGACATCCCGATAGTATTTGAGGTTCAGCCATATATGTTTGAACTTGCCGCTGTGCTAAACCCGAGAGAAATTGATAACTAATAACTAATGGCACTCTGTTATTAAAATTTTCTTTGGCGACCCTACCCTATTTCTTTTCTGTATATATTTTAGTTATTTCACATGTATATACATATTTACATCCCTATTACTATTACCTGTTACTTATATTACTAATTATTACCGTCTATTAAAATCCAAGTAAATAAAAATATTTTAAATATTTAATTTTAATTTACTTATTAATTTTTTTGAATTTTAATATACTTATTTAATAAATTAAATAAAAATTATTAAAAATTATTAAATGAATAAGAAATATAATTTATTTTATTATTATTATTTTTTGACTTTTTATTTAGTTTTAATAAATATAAGTTACTTCTTTATTTCATTATGATTTATGACATATGACCACATGTATGTGTCCGGTCATCAAAAGACAGTACCACAGTCATCAGACGTGTTGGTACACGATGGTCCTTATTTATTTATATTTATTTAATTTTAAACCATGGGACAACCCATACGGAGCAAATGTATGTTACTACAACACACTTCAACTTCACTATGTTGGTGCGTTTGGGAGGTGTTGGAGGGTGAGGCTGGATCGCAATGAGATGGATAGTATTATGGCTGATAATACAGTCACCAATCGGTTAACGATATATAGTTAATCAATCCTACCAATATCAAACAAGCAATAAAAATCGTGGTAAAAACCCTTTAATACTTAACGCTCTGACAACCATATCTCGTCTCTCTGATTAGGTTTAATGTATTCCATTTATGTAAATTGAGTGGTTTCAAAATCGAAGGTCATCGCTAGGAAGGTAGAATGTTTGATATACAGGTTAGTACAACAAGGTTAAGATTTTGGGAGGGTGAACCAATAAGTTCATTGACCATCTTCGTCTTACATAAACCCGACGTCACCTTTCTGACCAGGTTTAATGTTAACTTTACTTCTGTGAAACCTTTGGGAAAGTCAACTATTGAAAAATCGCTCAAATGGAGAGACGTTTATTTTGCAGGTTACAATCGCCTCACATCATAGTTACGGAAAGGGTAAGACTTTACTGGGGATGGCCCAAAAGGTTGTGGATGGTCTTTGTTTTTCATGAATTGGAATCGATATATTTGGGGAGGGGGGGGGGGAGCGTACCTATAAGTAACGTATAATTGAATTAGATGTTTGCTAAGAATTGAATATTTTTACATACTTGCAGTTTTTATGTTACATTTTTATATACTCTGAAACGGGAATGTGTAATGGTGCGAAAAACTACAGCTATAAATCTATTGATAACACTTTGAATTGCTCAAAACTGTTCATTCAGGAATGATAAAGAAGACTCTTGGATTCTTTTTCTCCCTTGATGTCTTATTTTGAAACCATTTATACGAGCAAACACCTATGATATCTACATTTTATATACGACGGTAAAGATTTAACCTTAAGCACAATGTTGCAACAGTGAGGCCCTGGTGAAATCAGACTGCGGTACATGCACCTATCCTGAATTATTGTACAAATCACCGATTAACTGGTTTTCAATATAAAAAAAATCATATGCATTTCAACTGTGTTCTCATTTAGAAATTCTATACTACGTTTAAAGTCATTTCACTGTATTTTAGCGTTCTTCAGAAGGACAACACAGTAGAAATGATATTATATACATGTATTTATTGTGTGTGTGTGTGTGTGTGTGTGTGTGTGTGTGTGTGTGTGTGTTTCCATGTCTACAACTTTAATAGATGATGGTAATGAATCCTGTTATATTGAGTGTTGACAAATGGATCCACCCCATGATATAAATGTTGATCCACCCCTTGGTATAAATGTTGATACTTGAAGTTCATTACACCCATTTTTTCATTTATATTACCTAGGCTTTCTTCCACAGGATGCAATGTGTCTTTTCAGGTTAAAGTCCCACTTTCAGATATACTGGGCATTACGTGAATTCGACAAAGATTGTTCGATCATCACAAAACCTATTATTTCTTACGATGATCGATAGCTTCATAAGCACTCGTGTTTATAAAATTGTGTTATCATCTCAGCTCAATTATCAGAAAGGGTAGAATAGAATACTTAATCTTTTGATGGCAAGCACACACAGATGCCATCAAAAGAACGAAAAATGTTAAATACCGATATTTGATTCTACCCTTTCTGAATATTGAATTGGAATGACGTCATGGATTTATATATTCGTGCGATTATAAATCAATCAACGTAAGAAATTATAATTTTTTTTAATGATAGATGATTTTGCAGCCGAATTACTCACCTAGGCTAATGACCAATATACATGTATATGAAAGTGGGACACACGCACACACAAATATATATATAATTTAAATTAAATTTAATTTAATTTTAAATATATATATATATATATATAGATAAATGAGCAGGAAAATATCCAGTTCCAAATTATATTCAAATCACTATAAATAGTCAATATTTGTATTCACCTGAGGATGGATGTTAAAATCCAGAAAGCGCTAGTGATTTGAATATATTTTGGAACTGCATATTTTCCTGCTTTTTTATTTGACTGTGATGCCAACTTCTGCTATTTGGATGAGAGAGAGAGAGAGAGAGAGAGAGAGAGAGAGAGAGAGAGAAGCACTAAAATAATGAACACGAACAATTAGATGTTTTGTCGGGAGTAGACCTGTCCCTTTCTCAGGATAAACGAAAAAGTTTCATATAAGGTGGCTAAAGATAGTAAACGATGTACAAAAAAGTAGCACTAAATCTACAAACGTATTTCCATGCAAATTACATGTTGATTGTTTTTGGCTTGATAATGAATGTTTTCTAAGGAGCAAAAGAGGGCAAGTACTATTCATCCAACTGGCTGATCCACAATTAGCTGGAGAACTGTAGCTCTCTGAGAAAATATTCGGACAGATCAGAGAGCTACAGATCCACCCCTTATAAAAACCTTTAATTCACGGCGCAGAAAAATGCACACGGTTTAGGCCTTATATCGTTGTATTCTTGTATCACGGTCTCATAAATTTAATATCAAAAAATTCCTAACATATATTTTCTTAATATACTTGTGTCCGAACATACCTTCAAGTATTCATGCAAGTCCAATGCGACCCGAAAACTCACAGCTTCAAATGATTTAGTTTGAATAATATACAAGTTTGTTGCCTCTGTATGTGATATGTTCATTTGTAAGAAAACCTGGAGCAGCTACTTTCCGTTTTGATATTGTAGTGTGTGTAGCCATATTTCCTGAGTCTGGATCAGATTCTGAACAGGAGTAGACTGAGAAACGCTTGTTTATTCACTGTCGGGATGATTTACATATTCATCAACATCGTTCGAAAGGAAACTCTACAAGCAGTTTCAGATTGTTGCTGCCAATAAAAGTTCGTTTTTCGAAACCTGTTGGCAAGATTTTGTACTGCATGATGAATCATAGTTCAATGATTTCAACAGCCCCAGAGGCTGATATAACGACTAGGGCTGGGACGATACAATGTTTTCTGTTTCAATATTGGTACTACAATAAAATATACTAGATATTTCAAATCAAATGAAATAGATGTAATATTACATTCAAAATTGAATAACAGTGACTATTTCAAACAGCAAGAGGCACATAGGCCACATCGTTTATCTGAGTCACCTTGGTCCTGCCTTTGTTCAGCTGTTGTGATTTTTAAAAGCTTTTTTATCAATCTTTATTTCCATGAAAAAAAGGACCCCATATTGTGGCCCCAACCTAGCTCAAAAGGATCACAACAAAACATGAAAACGAGTTCACATAACCCAGAGATGCCTCAACACCAATATGACTAACATGGCCTTTTGTTCTGGATAAGACCAAGGTCACAAAGTTATAGATAATGACATTGTCATGAGAAATATTTATACAAAATATGAAAGTTCTATCTTAAATAGTTCAGGAGATGTAGATTAAGTTAAATTTTTATCATAAATACGTCAAACGTCCAGGTCAAGGTCACAAGGTCTAAGACCAAAATGTAAGAAGGTCTTGCCACATAGAATCTATATACAAAATATGAAAGCCCTACTTTAAATAGTTCACGAGATATTGAATAGGTCATGTTTTTTAAGGAGGTCAAACTTCAAAGTCAAAAGATCGAACACCTTTTGTGTCACAAGGCCTTGCCATAAAGAATCTATATGAGAAATAGGAAATCCCTTCCTAAAACAGTTTCTGATATACTTAATATGTTACGTTTTCTCAGAGGTCATACTAAATAGATTATATTTTCTCAGAATTCAAGGTCACAAGGTCAAAGGACATGAAATAAAAGGTCTTGCAATAGGAAATTTATATTCAAGATATGAAAGATTTACCTTAAAAATAGTTCATGAAATATTGAATACGTCAGATCAAAGTCACAAGATCACACACCATTACATCACATGAAAGGTCTTGTTGTAATAAAAAAAAAATGTATATACAAAATATGAAAGCCCTAGCTTAAATAGTTCAAGAGATATTTTTTAAGATCTTTCCTATATATACATGTATATTAGCATATAAAACTTTGATCCCCTAATGTGGCCCCACCCTACCCTGGGAACCATGATATGTACAAACTTGAATCTACTCTATCTAAGGAAGCTTTCATGTAAATTTCCACTTTTCTGGCACTGTAGTTCTTGAAAAAGTTTTTCCCTATAATATAGTACACATTCACGATTGTGGCCCCACTCTATTCTGGGGGTCATGATTTTAACAAACTTCAATTTGCACTATGTCAGAATGTTTTTAAGTAAATTTGAACTTATCTAGCCCAGTGGCTCTTAAAAGAGTAAAAGAGAGAAAGAGGGGGTAGTGTAGACTGTGTGTCATCTACCCGTAGGGATAAAACCATTATACAAACACTATGACCACAGAAACATCGCAGACGGCCCTGAGACCCTTCCTGTGTACATCAAAAGTATACACAGCACCCTGATCTCTCGGACAGGTAAATGATAATGACCATAAATGAGCTCCACCCAAATCCAGTGATCCGTAAAGAAACCGTACGGTATTTTATTTGGGTCTTTAAATGACCCCGCCCTATTTTTGCATTTTCATGATTATCTCCCATTGGAAGAGGAAATGGCCCTTCATTTGTACAGACTTAAATTCCCGTCACCCAAGGATGATTTGTACTTGTATGTAAATACGACGAATGAAAAGAGGAAATTCTAAAAAGATTAAACTGATATGAAAAGGAAATAAACTTATGTTAGACTTTTTTTTATTTCACAATAAATGAAACTGACTAGAATTGTGTTATCAAGCCTATGAAAACGATCTTCTTGACATTCTGACTAGAAATTAGTGACAGATTTTCCGAGCTGAGCTTTTGTTTTGTGGTGTTGTACATAGTGTCATCAGGATTTTGTGTTGCTATATTAGAGTGATGGCTCATCATATGTAAACGCATATTTGTCATGTTTCCATTGTAAGGCACATACTAGTAAGTTTTACAGATTTCATTAACCTTTTTTTTTTTTAAAATTATTTATCTGTTGATGGTTTTAAATCTTTTCCGTAGACTGGAAAACCAAAATGTCCCCACATTTTCATCCACAGAAAGACCCACGTTATCGACCTAGTCACCATTTTCAAACACTTCAGTCTTAGGCTTATGTTTTAGAAATCCGTGCATTCCCATTGGCTAAGAAATGAAAAACAAAATAAGTGAAGTAAACCAGAGAATAAATATAGGTGGAGTTTCTCTCTCTCTCTCTCTCTCTCTCTCTCTCTCTATCAATATTTCATCAAATATATCACTACATGTACATGTGCAGAACTATATGAGAGATGATCTTTACCAATTACATCACCAGAGACATGTGTTATTATTAGTATATGTCTACTTCTGCTTCATACTTAGATATTTGATTGAAAGTAGTCATTAACGGCAAACTGACAACTCAACTGTATGACCCAAACGGGATGATTTCAGCTTCTCCATCGTCAACTTCCCATATTTATGTAGCCACATTCCATTATCACCTGTATATGGTGTTTATATCTCTCAACTGATTCGATACGCATGAGCTTGTTCTGCGTGTGGTCAGTTTTTAAATCGAGGCAAGTTACTGACAAACAACTTGATGGTACAGGGGTTTCAACAGTCTCGATTAAAGTCAGCATTTCGCAAATTCTATGGTCGTTATAACGATCTAGTTCGCCAAGACAACCTATCATTGGGTCAAATGCTGTCTAGCGTGTTTCATACCGATTGTTAGGTCGTTCTTGGCACATTGATTTTGACTACGGATTACTCCGTTTACCTGATTAGGATATAGGGCTCACGGCGGGTGTGACCGGTCGACAGGGGATGCTTACTCTTCCCAGGCACCTGATCCCACCTCTGGTGTGTCCAGGGGTCCGTGTTTGACCAACCATCTATTTTGTATTGCTTATAGGAGTTATGAGATTGATCACTGTTCGTTATATTCACCCTTGATACAAAGGTCAAAACTTATTTACATAATCAAGTGCCTGTGATACCTCCCTCTGCGTGATGTGAAGTAAGTAAGTTTTTTATATTTTGAACATCGTATATAGAACTACATCCCTCTCTGTGATGTGAAAGAGGTCAGTATTCTATATTATACATCTCGGAAACCGTAGATAGGCATACCTCCCTACTTTCTTACTTAATCCTCGTCGTGTGGTTCTACACATAAGGTGGCTACAAGATCTCCCCTTTTGCTCCTGTCCTGCGCTACTCGCCCTATGGTATTCCAGGTGTATTCAGTCTCCCCCATTTCTGTCTACAGTTCTTCTCCAAGTCCCTTTCGGTCTCCCAGGTCTTCTCTTTGCAGGTGGTGCCCACTTCATAGCTATTCTTCCAATGCTGTCTTCCTTCATTCTAAGTACATGTCCTAGATATCTCCACCGTCTGCGCTGTATCTCCATGTTTATGTCTCCAATTCCAGTTCTCTTTGCTACATCCTCGTTGCTACCCGACTTGTCACCTCATTCCAAGAATCCTTCTTAACCGTCTTCCTCCAAACCCTCTCAGTCTTCTCTCTATCTCTTTGTTGGCCCTCCATGTTTCCGCTGCATATAATAACACTCATTTAATGTTGCTTTTCTATATAGCTTAATCTTGGGTCTTTCTCGAGATTTTCCTTGATTTCCAGATGTCCAGTTTTCGAAATGTTGTAGCTACTTTTCCTATACGGATGTTGACTTCCTCCATCACCTCGCCATTGATATTCACCACGCTCCCAAGGTAACAGAATGTCTTTACTTCCTCCAGATCTTCTCCATCTATGCTAATTGTGTTGGTGTTTCTGTTGTTCATTCTCATAACATTGACTTTCCTTTGATTGATTTTCAGACCGATCTTTCCACCCTCTCCCTTTAACTTGCAGGTCTTCTCCTACATCTAATGTTGCGTGTGGTTTAGGAGATTGGTGTCAACTACAAAGTTACATACCTCCTTCTACGTGATGCGAAAACTCAAATTTCTATATTCTATATCTTACACACCTTATATAGACCTCCCTCCCTCTGAGTGATGTGAAATAAGTTAATTTTCTATACTGCATGTATGAAAGGTGAAGATAACGAACAGTGATCAATCTCATAACTCCTATAAGCAATACAAAATAGAGAGGTTAGCAAACACGAACCCCTGGATATACCAAAGGTGTATACATCTCAGACACGGTATATAGACATACCTCCCTCTGAGTGATGTGAAATAAGTCAGTTTTCTATATTCTGTTAGTGTATTTTGGACACTGTATATATACCTCACTCCCTCTGAGTGATATGAAATAAGTCAAATTTCTATATCATATCTTGAACACCGTATGCACTCAAAGGGAACAGAGAGTCGTAGTCGACGGCGAAGCATCTTCCTCATGCACCATGGACTCCGGAGTTCTCCAAGGCACTGTACTATAACCCCTCTTGTTCCTCTGTCATATAAATGACTTACCAACCTGAGCCACCTCCCAAGTTCGTCTCTTTGCTGATGATTGTCTACTTTATTGACCTATCAAGAGCATCAATGACCAGATTCAGTTGCAAAACGATCTGACATGACTTGGAGCGTAGGCAAAACATTGGGGCATGTGCTTCATTGCAACGAAGTGTTATCTCGAGTCTATTACAATGGGCAAGACACCACATCAGTGCCGTTAAATGGTGGATACCTACATCCTGGAACAAGTACAGGACAGCCCATATCTTGGTATTACCCTCAGAGAGAACCTCAAATCGTCAACACAAATCGATAAGATTGCAAACCCTTTAAATTCTATTCTAGGATTCATCCGCGGTAACCTTAAATGTTGTTCGAAACCACTAAAGGAAACAGCCTACATTTCATTGATCCATTCTGTACTTGATTACGCGTCCGTAGTATGGGACCCGCACCAGGTAAAAGACATAGACCACTTTGTTTGTCCTAAAGTGGAAACCGCTATCTGTGCGTAGACGGAACTATTGATCAATCCTCCTCTACAATTTAATCGTACATGGCCTGGTGGCCAACCCTGTTGATTTGCTCTTCGTGTATAACACCAGACCATCTACGACTCAGCATAATAAATCTATCAAGATGAATTACTGACCTGTAACACTGACATCTTCAAGAATTCATTAATGCCAGCTACCATCAAAGACTGGAACTTGTTGCCACCACACTTTGATCAACTGTGAAACAGCTAATGTTGCAGGGGTGGCAGTTTGTAAGGTAGAAATAACCAACTCCTGGCTTACGGTTCGCAATACAGGCATTCATTGCATGATAAAACGAATGATGATAACGATGATGGTAACCATATGATGATTACAATGGCTTAAGAGACAAAATAGTAACAATGAATATCACAGCGATTTACAATCAATTGAACATACATTTCAACCTTAAGAGTTATCTCCCTTAATTCAAGTATAGTAAAATATACCTTACTCAAATATTTAGTTGCATTATAAATATATGTAATGTAACACTATGAAATTACATGTTTTAAATATAACAGAAGGTAATATATTTCAATTACCTATCTATGGGACAAGGCCCAATTCATGCAAACATCAATATGCTGCCCGGATGCTTCTTATCTATTTATAACAAATATTGCATTGCAGTACTGTGTACACTATAATACCTATAGATATAATATAAGCATATACTGAGACGAAATAACTTTTGAATTTGTATTTACTGTTCTTCATAATATTTAAACTTTCACTCTTCTCTCAAGCAGTAATAATAGCTATATAGGCCTATACATATTATGAAGATAAATGTTAATAAAATTAGTATTTGTCAGGTCTAGATTTGAAGGTGTGAAAATGTCTTCGTCAAAATCAAATGCCAAATCAGCTCATTGATACTAAAACTGCTCAAAGTAAAACCACAGCCAACCTGACCAAAAATCTCTCTCAAGATTCTAAGTGAATAAAACTCAATTCTAAAGCCAATGAAATAGCAAAACCTGTGAACTTTTTCACTCATCTATTACACTAAGTAAATAAGGGGGTTGATCTGGGAATTTGACTTAAATCATAAAATGTGCTTTTTATTTCATATGCACTATTCATGTTTATTAAAATATGGTATCATATATTATATACAAGTTAAAACACACTGCTACATTCTTCCCCTCCTCTAAAAAATGACGTCCTCATCATTCTTCAAGAAGAATATTATACAAGTTATTTACAAAAGCATGTGGACAATGAAATACAGTCCTCTGTCACACAATTTATGAAAATGGATGAATAAAGTTTTCTTCACAATTTCAAGAAGAGTCTTCAAAATCTCATTTCTTTCAAAACCTTGGCAATGTTTGTCTTGCAAAATGTTCTGAAGAAATTTCGCTTTCTCGAACCAATGCGGGTCAAGGTCAATAGTTCCCTGTTGGAGCCTCACAAAGTTTCCACCTTGTATAACCATTTTGGCTCTCTTCTAGGTCTGGTCGACCTGCGTGGAGCAGTAACAGGTGAACTTGTATCCGTATCATCTGTATCTGGTTCAGCATCAGCTGCTGGTTCAGTTTCAGATTCTGGACCTTCTGCTTGTGGCGCAGGTTCCATAGCAGTCTCCTCTTCTGCATCATCTTCAAAATGCTCTCTAACCTGATGAGCGTCCTCATCTGTTGGAAAATTTGCATCCTCTATTCCGGGTTCTCTCTGTTCAGATAACACAATACTAGGGCCTCAATGTGATGACGATTTGTTCCTCTCGGAATCTCCATAAAGACTGCTTCCTCCTCATCTGTATCAAATTGGGTCTCTGCAGTTAACTGAGTGTCATTGTCTTTCCTTTTCCTTTGTCTTGTTCTGGGTTTTAGTTTTGGCTTCAGCATTGGTGGAACTGAATACTCTGGTGTTGAATCCATCTTCGGTTGGAACTCTAAAAGATGTCCAATTGGTAGCAGTAAGTTTCTGTGCAGATTTCTTACTCTTCCAACACCATCCTCCCTCTGTACCTTGTAAACAGGGATGTCTTTATTGGGCTGGCTAATCACTATATATGGGTCTTCTTCCCATTTGTGACGTCCGTCAAAGGCTACCACTTTGACGAGCACTTTGTTTCCTACTTCTACCACAACTCTTCTAGACTTGAGATCATAATTGTCTTTTTGTCGTTCCTGTGATTTGCGTGTAGCCTCTGATGCTCACTGATAGGATTTCCTCAGTCGCTCCTTTAGGTTGCATATATACTTGGTAAGAGATTTTGATCTTTCGTTCTGTCTGTCTAATCCGAATTCTATGTGTATTGGTAAGTTAGGTTCCCGTCCGAACATAAGATGATTAGGTGAAAATTTGGTAGTTTCTTGCTTCATACAGTTGCATGCATGTACAATGGGAGCTATGTAAGATTTCCAGTCTGCTTTTCTTGATTGTTCTAAAGATCCTGACATGTTTATTAAAGTCCTGTTGAAACGTTCGCAAAGTCCATTTCCCATTGGATGATATGGTATAGTTCTTGATTTTGAAATGCCGAAAAGTTCACATAATTCCTTAATAAGTCTGCTCTCAAAATTCGTGCCTTGATCAAAATGAATACGTACGATAAAATCGTTGAAAAATGCTTTTGCTGTTGTTTTAGCTGTTGTGTTTCTAGTTGGTACATCAATGGCAAAACGTGTAAAATGATCGGTTATAACGGTTAAATTTTCATATCCTCCCTTACTTTTCTCTAGACATAGGAAATCCATGCAGACCAATTCAAGAGGTTGCAAGGTGATAATGTTGTTAAGTTCTGCTTTGTCTTGTGCTGGTGTTTTCCTAAGAATACATATCCTATATTCTCTAATCCAATTCTTGTACAGTCCAGGCCAGAAAAATCTATCCCGAAGTAAACCTAACGTTTTCTCCCTTCCCGGATGTCCCATGTTGTTGTGTAAAGATCTCAATACATGACTTACTAAACCTGAAGGTACAACTAACTGATTGATTGTCTTCTCATCCACTTTCACTTCTCTGTACAGAATGTAAAATACTAACTGGTTAAATATAGAATGTAGATTGTAGATTCACCACAAAGCTTTATAGAGTGGATGTCAGATTATCATGTTCTGTTTTGCCTATGCATATTCCTAAATTGTCATTGTTTTCAGGAAGTGGTGTGACTTCATTTCAGCTCTGGCATTATGAAGTTCGGTGTCTACTACAGGATGGATACCCTACAGAGAGGATACTTCAAGCTATTCGACAGTCCCTAAAAGGAGAAGCTAGCAGGATTGCGATGAATATAGGTGTTGAAGCAACGCTATCTGATATTCTCACTAGATTAGACTGTGTTTAGGAACATGTCGACAGAGCAGAGGCTGTTCTTGCGGAATTTTATTCAGCACGACAGAAACCCACTGAAGACGTATCATCATGGAGTTGCAGATTAGAGGACATTATGTGCAAAGTGCATCAGATTAAAGACATTGACTCTATTAAAAAGGATCCCATGCTACACAGCATGCTATGGATTGGACTTTCACTAAAGAACATCACTAGACACTGTTTGACAGCATCCAAAGATTTGATGAACTTAGAGTGGCTTTAAGGAGAGTGGAACAGGAACACAAGAATGATAGAGACAATCCTGTTGAAAACAGAAATTCTATGGAACAAAAGACAGAGAAACCAAAACCACGAAAGACAAAGAAATCTGTATAAAACAAAGACACTAGTGACAGTGTGATTTTTAATGACATGCAGATTTAAATGAATTCGGACATTGATAATCCTATTGTAAACACTCGGGATAACAGTGAAACAGATATAGGAACTGTGTCAACATCAAATGTGTCATATAACAGTCCAAAACATTCTTCTTCGATAGCCAGTAAACATGATGATAAACCTGTGTGCTACAAATGTGGACAACATGGTCACATCTCAATAGGATGTCGAGTGATTACGCACCACAAAAGACGATCGTACTACACTGAGGAATCCCGAAAACGAGGATATATACACCACCGTTCTCAAAGATGTATAACAAGAAGTCGTCATTGATAGGAGAATGCAATGAAGTGTCTATTAAGATTGTCAACATTGCAACTACTGCATTACTTGACACTGGTTCCACTGTCTCTACCATATGTGAAACATTCTACAAGGAACATTTCCCTGATATCCCATTACAGTCGTTAGAATTTGTACTAATTGTAGAGTGTGCAGATGGACAACAGCTTCCATATTCAGGATGCATTTCACTGGACATACAGATATCAGGAATATCATCATTTTCATTACTGAATGACTGTTTGTTCCTGGTTGTTCCACAGAGTGATCATAACTCGGAAGTTCCAGTTCTTATCGGAACCAATCTACTAGGTATCATTATGGAAAAACCACAAAGGATATGTATGGATACCAGTTCCTACAGAAAGCGGACATGCATACACCATGGTATCTATCCATGAGATGTTTTGTGATGCGTGAAAGAGAACTTTCCAAAAAATAGGAACATGCTGGCTTTAATCAAATCAGCAGAGAATAGGAAAATCACCATACCTGCAAATAGTGAAGTTGTGATCAATGGTTACTTGAACAAGAACGTTTTGTATGAACCAGTATGTGCTATTGTACAACAGACATCTTCATTCCAGATGACTTGGATATTTCGCCTACTTTGGTGACATATGATTGCCAAAAGACTGAATTAGTTCCCATTCACATCACGAACATATAAACTAGAACAGTTACAGTTCCACCGAAAGCATTGTTGTGTCAACTTCAGCCCGTCACAGTAGAAAGTCACAAGAGTTCAAATGAACAGAAACTTCAGGATACTGACATTATGGAGAAGATCAAGATAGATGATAGCAACTTGAATGCAACAGAATTCCAGAAAGGACTCCAGTTAATCAGAGCCTTTAACGATATCTTCTCGAAAAAATATGAGGATATTGGACTCACTGCTCGAGAGGAACATCAGATTGAACTTACCAATCCTGTGCCATTCAAACAGCGACACAGAAAGATTCCACTCAGCATGATTGACAAAGTGAGGAATCATATCCAGCAACTGTGCTTACTAGTGGTGTGCTCAGACGTTCAAAGTCGCCATGGGCCAGTAACGTGGTGTTAGTGAGGAAGAATGGTCAGCTCAGAATGTTCATCGACTATCGACAGTTGAATCAGAGGACAGTGAAGGATGCGTATGCCCTTCCGACAATCGATGACATCTTAAGACTCTTTGCATGGCAATCGTTATTTCACGGTTCTTGATATGAAGAGTGGATATCATCAGATTGGGATAGAAGAGAACTACAAGGAGCTCACCGCCTTCACTGTAGGGCCACTCGGATTTTTCGAGTATGAGCGAATGCCATTTGGGTTACCCAATGCCCCTGTCACCTATCAACGACTGATGGAAGACATATTCGCAAATCTTAACCTTAGCATATGCATCATCTACCTGGACGACATCATTGTGTTCTCAAGGACATTTGAGGATCATCTCGAGAGACTGGAAAGAGTTTTGCAGAGAATACAGAATTCGGGATTGAAACTGTCTCCATCCAAGCGCCAATTTTTCCAGACTAAGGTTAAGTACGTTGGACACATTATTTCTGCTGAGGGAATAGAACCAGATCCAGAGAAAGTGGATAAAGTGAAGTCATGGGCAACACTAAGAACATCCGAAGAGGTCCGGAAATTCCTAGGATTCATTGGGTACTACTGGAAATTCATCAGAAAATTCTCTAAACTTGCCAGACCACTGACAGATTTAACACCCAGTCCACAGTCGTCAAAAAAGAAAGAGAACAACAATCGTCAGTCAACTGGAGATGGGGTAGAGAACAACAAGAGGCTTTTGACGTTCTACGACAGCACTTGATATCACCACCTATACTTGGATACCCAGACATGACAATTCCACTTGAACTCCATACTGATGCTAGTTCCAAAGGACTTGGAGCCATTCTTTACCAAGAACAGGCTGGGATGAAGCGAGTCATTGGATATGCTAGCAGAGAACTTACACTGGCAGAAAGAAACTACCCTGCCCATAAGCTTGAGTTTTTAGCTTTGGAATGGTCCATCACTGAGAAATTCAAAGATTATGTATATGGATCAAAGTTTCCTGCCATTACAGACAGCAACCAATTGACCTACATTCTCTCCAATGCCAAAATACGAGAAAATTGGTCATTTTATTGTGGAGTGTTGCCTACAACGTCTTGATGTTAGATGTTATAATAGCATGATAATATTTTAATGTCGTAAATAATATTTATGATAATCTATTAGGGCATATATTTTGTTAAAATGTTGATAATGAAAGAGGATCAAATGAATTATAACGGAATAAGCCGCTTAAAGCATACGATATTGCTCATAAATATTTCTATATTTTATGCAATTTCTTTGATATTCATAGAAAATTTTTCTTGTCAGTTTAATCTCTTATAGAGAATACGAACCCGATGTATATTTTGGTATCGTAATATATACTCGGGATTTTATTATCCCAAAACGTATACGCAACGCGTTGCAGATAACAGTATATAGCCAATGTCTTTGTCAAAATCAAATGCCAAATTCAGCCAAGCCGAATCTCAGGCGAGATTAATAATATATACAAGTTAAAACACACTGCTACACTAATATAGTGATTAACATTCATTTATGGGCACTCGATCACCTATTCTCTTTAGAGAAGTCGAGAGGCATAGCCTACATCGACGATGTAGGCTATGCCTCTCGACTTCTCTAAAGAGAATATCGATCACCCTGAATAAACTTTCGCCAGTCCGGAATACTCAAAAGATCAATGTATCTAAAATCTTATTCACATTTTAAAGATTTGTTTTATTATTACTATATATATCATAAATAATTATTATTAATCCAATTTTTATTTCCTGAAGAATTATCTCCATGGGAAAACGAAAACCGTCTTCCTTTGGTTTTAGTATTTAGATAGCTCTATACATTTCCTACATGTTCTTTTGTATGACACTTTGTATCCAGGCATGATGTCGTGCATATTTAGGTCGTTTAACTGTATGAACGGTAATTTTAGAAATATGTACCTACAAAACGGATTGAGATTAAAATCCTTGGTCAAATTACATATACGGACATTACGCTCAGGGACTTGTAGAAATGAACTCGCTAACACAAACAGACCCAAGACATCACTCTGTCTTCAGCACAGGTTGAACTTTGTTCAGTGGGAGAACACGAGAATCATGTCAAAACCACACCGACACTTTCACATTACTCGTAGACTTGACATTCATCCACTTGTATGGATCATTGGAAAACCTTTGACAAAATTGTCTGCATTGATATTTGGAAGGTAATGCTTCAGATTGTTTATTGTGTGGCCTGTATAGACTTTATAGCTTTATCGTGTAACAGATAATATTCTAATGTTCAGCAACAGTATAAAACAAGATGTGTTCTTAAAACTTCAATGCTCTCAAAAGTGCATACACTGATGAAATAATATGTTTTACGGCGTGACCGTGTTTGAGGGTGAAGCAAAAAAGTTTTGACATTAGTATCTATATCCAAAACAGGACAAAAACAACCCGAAGTTAGCACGCGGACAGAGCTGTATCAAAGCATCCTAATTTTTGGACATTTGATCCGCCTATATATTGAACGCAGGAAATATAACGCAATTGATGTAAACAGTACATTGTGACGTCATATTCAGCGTCGTTATTTAGCAAATTTACAAACAAAGCGTTTGAACCACAACAAAAAACATGGCGTTAATCGTGGAGTGATTATATATGATTAAGAAAACAAGATTTACATGCTTTTACGGATTTTATGTGTAACATCTCAGAACGACGTGAACTAGGGTAGATGAGATTCAAAATGGAGGAATACATGTCCACGTGCTAATATTCGAATCGACGCCATTGGTACCAAACTTTTCAAGTTCCATAGGTATGGTTTAATTTTTCATTATTTTCCTATATTTTCCTTTTAAACATGTATATACGTGTTACCTATAGGGAGAGCTCCGCTCCGCTCTCACGGCCCTTCGGGCCGTGAGAGGGCTTCGCCCTCTAATAAGTGTAATATGTTTTACGGCGTGACCGTGTTTGAGGGCGAAGCAAAAAAGTTTTGACATTAGTATCTATATCCAAAACAGGACAAAAACAACCCGAAGTTAGCACGCGGACAGAGCTGTATCAAAGCATCCTAATTTTTGGACATTTGATCCACCTATATATTGAACGCGGGAAATATAACGCAATTGATGTAAACAGTACATTGTGACGTCATATTCAGCGTCGTTATTTAGCAAATTTACAAACAAAGCGTTTGAACCACAACAAAAAACATGGCGTTAATCGTGGAGTGATTATATATGATTAAGAAAATAAGATTTACATGCTTTTACGGATTTTATGTGTAACATCTCAGAACGATGTGAACTAGGGTAGACGAGATTCAAAATGGAGGAATACATGTCCACGCGCTAATATTCGAATCGACGCCATTGGTACCAAACTTTTCAAGTTCCATAGGTATGGTTTAATTTTTCATTATTTTCCTATATTTTCCTTTTAAACATGTATATACGTGTTACCTATAGGGAGAGCTCCGCTCTCACGGCCCTTTGGGCCGTGAGAGGGCTTCGCCCTCTATTAACATTAAAACATATGCAAGTATGCATTTAGATTTTATACAGTATCAGCACACTTATACATAAATACTATATACTAAGCTTGGCCCTACCCTGGGGTCAGAACCCTTACTCTGGGGGTCATCAAATTTACAATTTTGGTAAAAGACTACCTGCTCTATCCATACTGTTGCTGAACATTAGAATTTAGCTTAGATATTCAGAACAGGAATTTTTTTTTTCTAGATTTCATAGCCCATGGAAGTAGTGATACTTTTTCCACTAGTATTCAGGTGACTGATAAGGCCTGTGGGCCTCTTGTTAAAAAGTGAAATCTCCAAATGTTTTGAATATATTTTGAATTGATGCTAACAGTTTTCAAGATTTTACACCACATGCTGTTGTAAGTAGGTGGTAGATCTTTGGACAACAAGTATGCTTCACAAATGTACCCTCACCATGCACCAATGAAGAACTCTTAATCTCATTTGTATTATTGTACTCTGTGAAATGCCTACCATGCTTTCTGTAGCCTGCTCTGAATATCTTTGTCTCCACCACCATCTTTGTAAATCAGAGCACCTAAGTATATAGATGGGTTCACATATTTTACTTGCTCATTGTTAATTGTGATGGTGTAGTCCATTGTCAGTGTTTTACATTCAACTGAAGGCTGCTCCTGATGTTGATTTGATGGTCTTTTCACTTAGGTCTTGAAACTTTGAAGATCACAGAGCAATGTTAACTGCAAAATCTTGGGTCTTCCAGTGATGTGGTCAAATCCTATTTTTACTATTACACAATCTATTGTAAGATGGAAAGAAACTCAAATATTACCCAACCCTGCTTTACACCAGTCTTCATCTACAACCATTCTGATGATTCATTTTCCTTGATGACTGTGCCTTCGAATATCTCGTAAATCCCTCACACTGCACTGATGATCATATTTAGAATCGTGTAACAAAATGTGTGGAAATCAGTGCTCTTCCTTCATTTGCTCCAAAATGTTAAAAACAGATCTCTGTTTTGCTCTTTTTCTTCATGTTCTAAATCCTGTCTGCTCTATCCTGAGATTTGTAAATATAAAATATGCTTGCTTGGTAAATTAGCTGGTATTAAGAGCCATGTTACGACAGATAAGACTTCCATTTAACCTGATTCCTTGGCCATTGTTATTTTGAAATCCCTTTCTTATGTTTCTTTGTTAATAATTTTTGAATTGATAAAAAATTAATGAAAGTTTCCAATATTTACAACTCTTCATAAGTCAACATGTAATGATTTCCCATACAACTGTAAAGTTTTGTACTGCAAACTCTTTCAACAGGACTAAAGGATTAATCATAAATGATGTAACATATGAAATATTTTCAGAAAACTTCGAAATCATTGGAAGGGGCTACCTCATAAACAAAAAGTTATTAGTCTGGCGACATTGCTGGGAGTGACAGCTCTTGCACTAACACTTTACACGATGGCTCACACTGAAAGTGTCCCTATTACAGGAAGAAAACGCTTCATCTTCATCACGCACGATCAATTGATTAAAATTGTGGAAAAAGAAGTTGAAGAAGTAAGCATATTTTTGCTTCAAAATGCAATTTATTTTCATGATAGATTAATTTTTGTGATTAAACTTGAACTAAACTCGTAATATGTAAGTTACATCAAGGGGTGTCATCTATAATGCTTGTTTTGCTGAATGTGACCATTTTTTCAGATGATGTTTGTAGAGCAGGATAAAAATTTGGTTTTATCCACATTTCAAAGTAACTAAATATTGACCTAAGGCCTTACTTGGACTGAATTTGCAAGAACGTTACAGCCCCTGAAAGTCAGAGGCTATTTTCACAGAAAAATCTTACAACTGTTTAAGATAAAATTTTTGTCTCTGCCTTATATTCAGTTGAATGCAACTATGCCCTGAGTAAGATAGCACGTTTTATCAACCATGTATACTTAATTTTGCTCATTCAGAATCATAGAAGAATTACATTGTTTTGAAAATTTCATCTTAATCGTAACATTTTTTGTGAAAAGGGCCATAGATCCCTATAGGTCAGTGTTGGCCAGGCTTTATACAATACACACAGCGATTGTTGTCCAGCTGATTTAAAGAGGTTCACACCTGAATTTTTTCATATATCAAGTGCAAAAAGGTCATTTTTTATTTCCATTACTAGTATAAAACTTTTTTTTTATCTCTATTGTTAGAAGTTATGATTATGTATCTATTTTATGTAATGATTGATATTTGTTTCTTATGTTGTGTTGACACCAACATACAAATCAAGTTTAATTGTCGAATAAATTTTCAGTGCAAAAAGGTCATGTTTAGAACACTGTAGCTCAATAACAAATGTTGTTACCCCAGTTTTTCTTTTTAATTTCCTAATTCTCCTTCAATGTAGAAATCAAAATACGCTTCCTAAAAAAATTGACATTACTCCAATCTCAGGTGCAAACCACTTTAAGAAATGAATCTTCAATCTGAAAACTTCATCAATGCACATAGCACTTTGATGAAAAGGTTTTCCATTCAATTTTCCCTTTGATGCCTTCATCAAGAAAAGAATTATAAGACTCATTTCTTATCATTTAAATCTTTCAAAACATTGAATTTAAAGAATAACACTTGAATTTGTTTTCAAATTTATATGACATATCAATACACAACAGGAAGTCAATTAGATCAGGTTTCCTTTGATGCAGAAATAAAACGAAGTTTTCAGCCAATCAGAATCGTCATAATTTCATCATGACAATAAATATTAAATGATAACTAGATAACCTTGTAGCTGATGATCATCAAACTTCATAGTTAGATGACTGTTATTGATTTTTAGGTCTAAAGGTCATCACATTTTTATGCCCCCGCCACAAAATTGTCAGGGCATATAGTTTTACCCTTGTCTGTCTTTCCGTGACACCCATATTTCCAGACCTTTTTTTAAACGCCTTGAGATATTGAACTGATTTTTTGTGTGCAGATGTATATTGATAAGTTATAGATCGAGTTTGAGTTTTTGTACCAGTCCGTTGATTTTTGATGGAGTTGTGCCCCATTAACTTAGAAAAATTACTGTAACGACCAGTTTTCTAGACATTTTTTCTAAAAGCCTTGAGATATTGAACTGAATTTTTTGTATGCAGATGTATATTGATAAGTTACAGGTCGAGTTTTAGTTTTTTTCTCGTTTGTTAATTTTCCTGTTCACTTCACACAATCATTTCTGTTTCAGGTGGGAATTACAATTAATGTTAGGACCAGTTTTTGGACTTTTCTTATAAACGCCATGAGACATTGAATTGATTTTTTGTATGCAGATGTATATAATTGATAAGTTACAGGTCGAGTTTGAATTTTTTTTCTCGTTTGTTAATTTTTTATGGAGTTGTGCCCCTTTTAACATAGAAAAATTAATGTATTTATTTTATGGCTGTTAAAACATATTTATAAAGGATTGTTGTTGAGTTCTTCATTGTACTAAATGCGTGTAACATACAATCTTAATACCATATTCAATACTATAATTTGATGGATTTCCTACATTTGACTTTAATGCAGGTAGGGGCATTCGTGTTTGCATATAGATTTCGATTAGGAGGGGGGTGATGTATAAGTTTTATAAATAAAATTTCCTGTTTTAAAATGTATTTGGAATATACACACATGTACTGGTATATCAATTTTTACTTATACATGTTAATAAGATTGTTTGGTAATAGGTATACTACCATCATCTAATCCAATTTCATGCAGATTTTAGAGAGTAGTAAGGACAACATTCTACCTCCTACACATGAACTGTACAAAATTGTTATCGGAGTGGCTGAGAAACTATGTGTTAATAATCTAGACATACAGCAGATGAAAGAAATGCAGTGGAAAGTTTTCATTATACAGAATGACGAATTCAATGCTCATGTGTATCCAGTAAGTAGAATTTATTTCTGAATGCATTTTAACAATTCCTGTCGGGACTGGTTTTGTGTCTCGTGCACATATAGCATTTCCTTGATTGGTTTAATCTGTTAGCATCTAAATAATTTAGCCAAAACATTTAAAATAGTATCAGACCAAATAAATTTATCTTGGCATCAATGTTTATATGTAAGGTAAATTATATAGATATTGGCAATAATTTTGGTATTCAAGTTATGAGAGAGTTAAAGGTCAACTGAAATGAAAAATCACTTTTAAATATTTATATTATTTAAAGATATTTTAAATAATATATTTAAGTAATTTAATTGCTTCATTTATATCATATAAAATGATTGTGCGGTTTTGTTCGGTTAATTTTGGTCATGTACATGTATATGCGATACACACCGATAAAGATAGCGCAGCTGTGTCAGAGCGGAAAATGTTGTAAGATCGAAAGTTCAATGTCTGACAAAAAATTAAAATTCACAGTTTTCATCAGGATCCCCTGCCCCACCCCCTTAAAACTAAGTGTGATGAAATACAGATGAATGTTGATTCAAATTGAATATCAAGTACAAGTTTTAACAACAACACTTTATATAAAGTACTCTTATACATTTTGTATTGTTTATTCACAAATGAAAAGACTTATGTAGTCTTTAAATGCCATATTAGATATTCAAAAAGTAGATTTGTTTCAAAAAAACCTTTTGATGTTGTCCCATATTTGTGAATCAATAAAAACTAGGGAGCAATAACTACATGGAAAGAAAAATACAGTCTTTATTTCCACAGGTGTAAATGAAATCTTAATTCACGTTTCTAAAATTTGTTGTTTATCATAAAATGTTCTAAATCTAATTACTGTTTTAATTGTAGACAGGAGAAATTTTTGTAAACACAGGACTCTTCAAATTAGTTACGAATGTGGACCAGCTGGCGGCTATTCTGGGACATGAAATGGCCCATGCCCTTCTCTCTCATGCAGTATGTACATATACTGTTATGTAGATTTCTTATATTTTGTATATAAAATCAATACGATTTAGAAGTAACCTTTTTACTGTTCAACCAATTCTCACACTCGTGGTCTATTAACCGGTCAACAGTTTACAAACTGTTTACCGGGCAATAGTCTGCTTTATTTCTATTGGCTATGTAAGTCACATGGTTCTGGGTCTACTGCTTTATTTACGTAATGGCGAGGTCCACTGATTTTACTGATGATAAAATACAAAATTTATGAGATGGAATGCAGAACAGAAACACGAAAAATGTAATTATTGATTATTAATTAAGTTATTGTGTATGTTTTCTTTTAAAATAGTGGATGTGTTGATAAATGTATACAATCCCTCGGTCATGTTAAATGTTCAGAGTTAACAAACCATGTGTATCTAGTAAAACATCCTAAATATTATAACAAAACAGTTATAGACAGTGTCCTTGGACAACAGCTGTTCTGTTTGACCCTCGAACGAATCTGTTGCCCTCAGCCTATCTTCGGGCAACAGACCCGTTCTCGGGTCAAACAAAACAGCTGTTGTCCTCAAACCCAGTCAATAACTGTATAATGTTTCATAGAATAATATAGTTTTATACTAGAGAAGTAAGTCTTTGTTATACTGAACCTGTCTGTAGTGAACTCTTGTTTATTACAAAACAATATTCATTTCCCAAAGAAGTATATTGTATTGCAAATCAATTTGATTATTTACACATTTTAATGAATTATGTCATTAGATAGCAATTCCCATGGTGCCGTGATGTTTGAAAGAGACATGACTTTTGTGTGTATTATATGTTTTTTGTTTTTCTTCATCCATTCATTTGAAATTGATCTTTGCTGATATTATAACAGATACAAAAAACTTGTAATCTTCACAGGCAGAGCAGCTGAGTTACGGACAGAAATGGGACTTTTTTGTGATTGTGATAATGGCTGCTATATGGATGATTATACCCAGTGATGGAATTGCTTCAATAACTTCCTGGTTTATGAATCGTGTTATCAAGGTATTTAATGTCAAAAGCTCAAGTTTTCTCATCAAAGATTTTTCCCCTTTTGTCTGTTTGATTTCATTCTGTCTCTTAACTTTCAATTTCACACAAACAACAGTCCACAATTTGTGATGTTGATATGCAGGCATTTTCCTTGACCAGACACATTTGCTCTGTGGCCTCTGGACCAGTAGATGTTCAAAGTTCTAAACAAGGATTTGTAGAATCCTTCATTAGTACATGTGTAAGATAGGGAAATTCCACCGAGGGGACAAGATTAAATTGCAGTCTAGGACGAGGCTTTGCCGAGTTTTAGACATCGGATCTTGTTCCAGAGGTGGAATTTCCCTATCCTACACGAGTAGATAATGAAGGATTATTTTTCTCACATTTTACCCACAGTTTAGTGCATAAATTCAAGAGCTTTGAGAAAATTCAAAACTATCGAACTCCTCATTTCAACTTTACAGCGAATTACAAAAGACCGGTTGAGTTTTCAATTGCCTGCTGGATTGATCAACAGACTTTACAATTTGGTCAGCAAAGTATCACATTTGGTCTGAATTTAGGTCACAAAGTTACTCAGGTATGACAAAGAATTGACAACTTTTTTTTCCTCAGTGTGAGTGACAACCCCATAAATAAGATAATTTACTTCAGTTTTACTGATTATTTCAGGAAAAAGAATTTCTCTAATTGTATAAGTTAATAATTTCTTTGTTAAAATATCTCTCCATCTTATTTTTTTCATGGTTATAAGCTGAATAGATGTTGTAAAATTCCCAAAGATAGATGTGCACTAACCAACCCTAAAAACTATAAATAGAGTAGAAGACTGAACCTAAATGGTTTAGCTATAACAACAAGAATTCTATTGGTCAGAAACAGTAACAATAGAAGAGTTTTCTGGAAGTTTTCTTTGTATGATATGAATGGAATGACCTCAAATATAGATTGACAAACAGACGAATGGTACATGTACATGTGGACACTTTGTGAGATGTCTAATGAAATTTTTTAAAAAGTGAAATTGATAAGAGTTTAGAAAAGTTCAATTTAATCAATAAAAAAAATGCATTTGAGAGAGAGAGAGAGAGAGAGAGAGAGAGAGAGAGAGAGAGAGAGAGAGAGAATGCACCCTTTTCTTTACTTAAAGTAATCAAATGTATTTTTGAAAGAAAAATATCAAATTTGATTTTATTCCAAATTTATTGATTTAAAAACACTTGAAATAATGTTTCAAAGAGAGAGAGAGAGAGAGAGAGAGAGAGAGAGAGAGAGAGTGCACCTTTAATTAAACATGTTAAAGTAATCAAATGTATATCTGAGAGAAAAATATATTCAATTTGATTTAATTGATGTTCACTTTGAAAAAAAAATTCATAGGGAAATAGCTGCAAAAGACACTGAAATCAACTCCGATTTACCTGTAAAAGCAACCTACGCTTGAGTAACTTTGTGACCTAAATTCAGACCAAATGTGATTCTTGGCTGACCAAATTGTAAAGTCTATTGATCAATCCAGCAGGCGATTGAAAACTCAACCGGTCTTTTGTAATTCGCTGTAATGCAAAAAGCCAGAAAGAGCATACCCGAAAATGGTTTACACTGTAAGTGTAACCTAAAAAACTTCAGGTTGTCCATCAGAAAGCTATATCAAAATGAAATTTAAAGAAAACAATACAAAATATTATACTGCACGGTGTAATGTAAATCATTGAAAATATATGACGCCACAATCAAATGACGTCGCACCAATGTGACAGAAAAATCTCACATGGCTGTCTCACATGGGTAAAGTCAATCTCACACTGGTGATAATGTGAGAAATGTATACACTATACACAGAGGTGCTAATATTAGCATGACAATAGATCATGCCATTTACACCCTCATCGTTAAAACAAACTAGACAATTATTTCTAAATCAGGTGAGAATGTGGCTCTTGGACCTTGTATGAAACAGACAGTGGTAAAATATATGTAGACAGGCTTATGCTTGTGATGATACTTTTGCATGGTCACAAATACGTAATTTTCCACACCCACGAAGCAAAGTAAAATGAATATAGAATATTAAAATCATAGAATTAGAACTTCTAATATTCTTATTGCATTAAAATTAGTTGCTATAAATGAGATTAGCTGTAATTAAAGCAGCCCTTTTTATTATACATTCTATATACTGAGATTATGGTCATTCTTATTTCTTTCTTTTGTAGTATTTTGATTTGCCATTCAGCAGAGAGCTGGAAAAGGAAGCAGATAAAGTAGGCCTCCAGCTGGCAGCCAAGGTTTGTTTTTATTATTGAGTACTTGTAGTACAAAAACAGCCAAGATTTGTATATATTATTGAGTACTTATAGTACAAAAACAGTCAAGGTTTGTTTTTATTATTGAGTACTTATAGTACAAAAACAGCCAAGATTTGTCTCTATAATGGAGTGTCTATTGTACAAAGATAGTCAAGGTCATCTCTATCATATAGTATCTATTGTACAAAGACAGTCAAGGTTGTCTCTATCATGTAGTATCTATTGTACAAAGACAGTCAAGGTCATCTCTATCATGTAGTATCTATTGTACAAAGACAGTCAAGGTCATCTCTGTCATGTAGTATCTATTGTACAAAGACAGTCAAGGTCATCTCTGTCATGTAGTATCTATTGTACAAAGACAAACAAGGTTGTCTTTATTATTGAATATATTTAATAGTACAATGGTGCCTGTTGTTATTTACAAATAACGTATTATGTTTTACAGCCAAGTACAGTGCTCCCTCAATATATTGCCAACTTCTGTTCAAGACGAACTTTGGCAATGAAGCGGGGTGACAATACGTGTATAACAAATTCACCATTACTGACAAATTCACTGAACAGTAAAAAAAAAATTCAATTCCGTAAATTTATTTGGGCTCCATTCTGTATAAACATTTAAATAATCTTGAGTTTAATTCAGCAATTATTAGTAATTAACGTGACCACCTGCCTGTCACATTTCATCCCACCCCTCTCAAAGTACAGGTATGGTTACCGATGGGTGTTTGGTAATTGGAATTATTATAGAGGGTAAACCCTATAAAATTTGACCATTTATTTGTGAAAATCAGTGGCATATGGCATTATGGGGGGGGGGGGGGGGGGGGGGGGGGGGGGGGGGGGGGGGCGCTTACATCGAGGGATCACTGTAATAGAGATATATTAGTGGCTAATATTTGGTACAATGATTGCTTATAAATAGAATCAAAACATATTTGAAATATCCTTTCTGACTGAAAGGACATCCAGCAGGGTGTCAAGTTTCCAATAAATTCCTTTATTTGGGGGTTATTCCTATAAATTCTTATATTTGGGGGTTATTCCTATAAATTCCTATATTTGGGGGTTATATTCCTATAAATTCCTATATTTCCACAAAAATTCCAATATTCCTGTGAAATTCCTATATTTTAGGGTAAGCAAGAAATGTTGAGATTCTGAAGCAAAACCAGTACTGTATATTACAAACAATTTGTGTCATCTGTTTGTAACTATACAACATTGACTTCAAAATTCACCTTTCTTTCAGGTGTGGCGATCCTGCCCAACCCAACTATTTTAGCTTTAACTGCTGGATTTGTTTTTCTTCCTTGCGGGAAGTCAAACAGTCCTGCAGATGAAGCTGTCCCATGTTCTAACAAGTGTTTTGTAACAAGACTTTGTGTGAAAATGCCTAAGGATAAAACTAAGTTTCAGGAACACTGGTTAACTGAAGTAGATTCAAATGGACACAGATTACAGTCATAAGATGATAGCTTGCCAAATGTGTCATTTTGTTAATTGACATTATTTTATTGAAACAATGAAAGTTGTAATTCCTGTAAATAAAAGGAGAGTATAGTGAGTGGAGGAGGAGGCTTAATTAACAGTCCAGAAGTTCTACGTTTTTCTTGTCCTATATATTCCTATATTTCTGAGAAAAAGGTGCTATATTTCTGGGGTATGCCCTATATTTTTTTGGGACCAAAATTCACTTGATGCCCTGATCCAGTTCTGATCTTATTTTTGCATCAGTGGCATCTTCTTGTTGGAAAAATTACAAGGGTGTGTTTAATTCCTTCTTGATATAGGCCTGCTTTGATATCAGGGAGGCCAGTGTTGTATGGACATTAATGCAGGTGAAGGACACGATGGAGGGAACAGTTATCCCAGAATTCATGTCAACTCATCCATCCAATGAAACCAGAGTGGAACTCATAGACTTCTTGATACCAAGAGTATGTACTAAAATGATTAACAGTAAGATGAAGTGTAAAGAGTATAGGTACAAGAATTACACTGAATACAATTTGGATGAATTTTGAAGGCCATAAGAAAGCAGAAAACATCGGTTAGTATGAAGTGAGTAGATTGATCACTGAGTAAATATCATGTCATGATACAGTGAAACCTGTCTAATCTGACATGCACTGGGAGACATTAAGTACTGTGAAACCTGTCTAATCCGACATGCACTGGGAGACATTAAGTACTGTGAAACCTGTCTAATCCGACATGCACTGGGAGACATTTTATTTTGTTAGCTCACCTGAGCTTTTCTAATCACTTATTGTCTGTCGTCTGTTCATATACTTTTCACACTTTCATCTTTTCCAGAACCACTGGACCAATTTCAATCAGTCTTTGGTACAGATCATCCTTAGGTGAAGAGAATTCAAGTTTGTTCAAATGAAGGGGCCATGCCCCCTTCAAAGGCGAGATAATCACAAAAAGGCAAAAATAGGGTGGGATCATTTAAAAATCTTCTCAAGAACCACTGGGCCAGCAAAATTGAAATTTACATGAAAGCGTCCTGACATAGTGCTGATTTAAGTTTGTTAAAATCATGGTCTTTGGCTGTAGGATGGGGCCACAATAGTGAATCGAAGTTTTTACATGCGAATATATAGGGAGAATCTTTAAAAATCTTCTCAAGAACCAATGGACTAGAAAAGTTGAAATTTACATGAAAGCTTTCTGACCTAGAGTCGATTCAAGCTTGTTCAAACCATGGCCCCCAGGGGTAGGGTGGGTCCACAATAGGGGATCAAAGTTTTACATGCTGTTATATAGGAAAAATCTTCAAAATCTTCTCAAGAACCACTGGGCGAACAAAACTGAAAGGATCTCTCCACTTTAGCTAAGACATACGACTCCTGATGATTTAGTAAAACATCAAAGTTTGAATTATGCAATTTATTATGCCCCCCAAGATGTTCATTAATACATTAACTTAGAGGTTTGGCATTTTATTTTACTGAAAAGTTCGTTAACAGTAAGAGCTATGCAGTCTTCTGTTTTTGTTAAATATCTATCGATATTCATCGAATGACGGTTTTTAAAATCTTTGTTTATCTTGAGCACAAGGTTGTCCAGATTTCTCTTTTTTATGTCATAAGTTGTTTTTGTAATAAATAAAATTATATCCAAAAGGCAAGACTGGACAATCTTGTGCTGGTGATGAAATTCATAAAAATAAATTCAATAAAAATATGCAAAAACTATACATTTTCTTTCTTCCTTATTTACCTGTATTGACCTCAGGTAGTAATTCTGTAGTTTTCAGGCTAAGGGTAACCATTTAAAACTTAGTTTTCTACCATTATATTCCAATATTCCAGGGGAAAAGGATTGTACTTACTGGAGATACATCGGTGTTTAATATTTTCCAAGAAGTCTAATAGATAAATCAATTTTTCTTTGAAAAGAAAGATGATAAAAAGGGACCACAAGCTACAGCCAAAGTGGGGAGGTCCTTTACATGAAAGCTTCCTGACAACATGCAGATATAAGAATATATAGGGAGAATCATTTAAAATCTTTTCAAGAACCACTGGGCCAGAAAAGTTGAAATTTACATGAAAGCTTCCTGACCTAGAGTAGATTCAGGTTTGTTCAAATCATGGCCCCATGGGGTAGGGTGGGTCATGTTAGTCATATTAGATTGAAAAAAAATCTTTGAAGATCACAACAAGGGCAAGGTGCCTCAGGTGAGCAATGTGGCCCATGGACCTCTTGTTAGAATATACAGTGTGTCGGAATAAACTGTTACAGTGTAAATCAATAAATTTAAAAGAGGAAATTAAGAATGAATAAGCATCGGAATACCCAGTTAAATGGATTGCACAGGTGTTGGATTAGGCAGTTTACACTGTCTCAAATTACAATGACTTTTTAATCAGTTTGGTATCCTGATTTTTAAAAACAGAATATTTCAGAGTCATAATTATGTACTGTGCAACCTTAAAGAGACACGAGTCCTAGCAAAGGCATATGGAATTTTTAGAATTATTAGCCTAGTAATCATGTATGGGATGGTGTATATATTTAGCACTGCCTCTTACATGTATTACTATAATTTATTTTTGTTATAGATGACAGAACTACGGGAGAAGTGTAGCTGTCCAAGGCTATCGTCCAAAGATCCCAGAGTAGCCATGCAGCATGTCAAACGTTTTGTCGACAATAAAGTGATAGCTCAACAGGCAGGACAGAACTTATCCAAAGTGAACTTAACTCACCAAAGAGCTGTTCCCAACCATCAGCCTGCCGCAGGACAAAAGTCTCATTCATGATCATCTGTCTTTGAATTTTTTTTAATAACATAGTGATTTTGAACAAGAATATTTTACCGGTACTTGTAACTTGTGGTGGAAAAAATTCAAATTTTTTTTTTCCTTAAAAACTTTGCACACTGATTACCATATATTAATAGAGGGCGAAGCCCTCTCACAGCCCAAAGGGCCGTGAGAGTGGAGCTCTCCCTATAGGTAACACGTATATACATGATTAAAAGGAAAATATAGAAAACTAATGAAAAATTAAACCATACCTATGGAACTTAAAAATTTTGGTCCCAATGGCGTTGATTCGAATACTAGCGCATGGATATGTATTTCTCCATTTTGAATCTTGTATACCCAAATTCACATCGTTCTGAGATGTTACATAAAATCCGTAAAAGCATGTAAATCTTATTTTCCTTATTATATATAATCACTCCTCAATTAACGCGATTGTACCATTCTCCTATGTTTGTGTATTTGCTAAACGCCGACGCTGAATATGACATCACAATGCACTGTTTACATCAGTTGCATAGAGTTTCCCGCGTTCGATGAATAGGCGGATCAAAATGTCTAAAGTTAGAATACTTTGATTGAGCTCTGTCCTCGCATGTTAGGTGCTATTATTTCGGAATATTTTTTGTTCAGATGTGAATCTAGATACTAATGCCAATACTTTTTGCTTTGCCCTTAAACACGTTCACGCCGTAAAAAATATTATTTTTGATAAACATGAATGTATAGTGGACATTAAATCTCTGATTGGATACAGTGCCATACCTAATATTGATAATGAAACCATAGCTTTGTGATTTACAATGTTCTGTTGTAATAGAAACTCTCATATTAAGGTGACTCCTTCAGCAGTGGGTTTTATTTCAGTTCCGTATAAAATCCAAACAGGAAGTGATTTACCGTCATGATTTCATACAACTTTTTATTATCAATTTTCACTGTCATTATTCTGATATGATACAATTATTTATCCGAGCATGTATGGCTAAAGAAATAGAATGAAATGGCTACTATTTTCACAGTGCTTTTTCAACCAATTAAAATTTTCTTCCCCATGCTATTTCAGCAGACTTTTGATATAGATATTGTTTTTAGATGTCCCAAGGAAGTTGCACGTTTCCCCTGTTGTATCACTCTCATTAAACCCCCAGTGTAATTCCTATGTCAGTTCTATTCTTCATTATTCATGTTTCTTAATGTAGGATTTTAAAGAAGGAAAAAAAAACTGTTTTTTGGGTATTTCCTGTATATAATTCTTTGGTTTCAAATTTAATACTACATATTTGAATTTTACTGGTTTTGTGAGAGTAAAAATCTGGTTGAATTTTATAGATTTTCTTTTCATGTTTGTAAACTCAAGAATTATTTGTTTGTTGTTTTTGCTTTTAGCTTTTTATCATGCTTTATGCCATTTTAAATGCGTATTTTTTTATTTTTTTTTTATCAATTTATCGTCTACGCCAATTATCTGGTATTTAAATGTACACAAATTTATTTTCAACTCACTTTTCCTGTAGCAGTGTAATTTCATAACGATATTATTTTTCTTTCTAAATGACACCCAAGTTTAAGCTATTGCCATTCATCATCTGTTTATCAATGCTATTTGTGAACAAGTGTACAGTTTAATCTTCCTCAGAATGACTGCATACCCAGATATTATATTGGGTACAAATGTTCCCACAAAAATGTGGTTACTTTTAAGAGTAATCCAAATACATGTATCAATATGACTGGCCACGGCTGTTGATTGGCTGAAACAAAGTCTGATTTACCGAGACAGAATCAACTTCTCCTCAAGAGTGCCTGCATTCTCGGTCACCATACTCTACAAATATAAACTTTGACATTTTGTGGTAACATACAACGATATAGTTGATGCATAAAAAAACGAATGGTAATTTTTAATAGTTCTTTTGAAATAAGATAATATTCTTAATTTCTAATTAATAGTTTAATTACTTCAATTTTAAATGCTGGTTTTGGGGGCAAGAAATAGTCACTGTCTGACCTAGTTCTTTGTATTGTTACATGGCCATCGTCTGCTTTCTATTTCAACCAATACCTATTATGGTATCTCACGAACATCACAAGAAATGAGAAAGCTAGTACAATATATACGATGACTTATTTACATGGAAAGAAATTTCTATTGGTCCATATTTGACATTTGTTTGAAAAAGCAATGACTTCTGCTTAGA